>NW_015171518.1:606055-667540 GCF_001447785.1 Gekko japonicus
GGAAAGAGAGAAATAAAAGGAAAGGAGAGAAGGAAAGGAGAGAAAGAAAGAGGGCAAAGAGATGGGGAGAGCGAGGAAGGCTCTTCCACCCCCCCATCTAGCCCCCCCTGTGGATTCCTCACATGGATCCCTCACTTAATGCGATCAAGGCCTTCCCCAGGCCGCAGTGCTCTGGCGATGGGCCTCCTCAGGCCTCCCCTGGGCCGCAGCGCTCCAGCACAGGCTCCAGGAGGCTGGTGACGGGCCTCTTCAGTCCTCCCCCGGGCCGCAGCACTTTGGCGCATGGAGCTGGGGGCGGGGCTTGCCACCACTGCCATTTGTGCAGCTCCTGGGCTGCCGGAGCGGTCCGGCCCCAAATGACCCCTGCTCACAATTAAAAATGAACAGTAATCAAACAGTTTTGCATGGATACAGTGGTAGCATTTGGCATGGTGGCTCATTGGCTGAGTTCAGACTGGCAGTTTGAAGCAGGAGGGAATCGTGGCAAAAAAAGAGCCAGAACAAATTGTTCCGGGTTTTCCTGTTCACACTGCAGCGACTGATGCGGGAGCATACCAGGAGGAGATGCAAGGGAGCGTTCACACTGTTGGCCCGGAAGCACGGCTGCAAGGCACAGCTTTCTTTTTTTTATAATCTGGAGATATGCGCTTATGCCCATGAGTGCATAAGTGCATAAGAAAAATGTGGCTTTTGGCGTTCACACTTTGTTGGTGCAGGATGGACGCGGGATAATCACGCTTTCCTGGGTTTGCTACCACTTTCACCAGGTATCTTTTAAACCCGGGAGCAAAGTGTTACAAGACGACTTGAGTACAGGTGGGGAACGGCTAACAGATGTGCCTGTGTGAACGGCCCATTTAATCCGGTTGTGGAACATTTCTGAAACGTGCGTATATCGGGGCAAACTGCCAGTCTGAACTCGGCCATTGGATGGCTGCTGATTACAGATGCTTATTGGCTATGGCCCCCGATCATCCTGGGATGTCTCTTTTCAAAGCAGCTAAGTTAGGTCGGATGTGCTGCTTTTGTGCAGGTACAGCTGGTGAAATAATTGGTCAGCATTTCTTCTCCTGTCCCCTTCCTCTCCACTGCCAGGAACTTTACATTTCATTCTCCGCCCCCCCCCGTTTGACTCTGTATTACCTGAAGGTTTGCACTTCAACAGTCTTAGTGAATCTCATGTCATTCCTCATCTTGCAGTTATCTTTCCCTCCAAACTCATGCACTAAAAGGATTCATGGGGTGTACTGAAAATGAAATTCAACTTGAGTCAATTTCGTCTAGGAGGGAGTCTTCAGGGATAAGAACATAAGAGAAGCCAATGTTGGATCAGGCCAATGAACCACCCAGTCCAACACTCTGTCACACAGAGTGCCAAAAATACTAGGAGCCATCAGGAGGTCCACCAGTGGGGCCAGGACACTAGAATCCCTCCCACTGTTCCCCCCCCCCAGCACCAAGAATACAGAGCATCACTTGCCCCAGACTGAGAGTTCCTATCTATACCTTGTGGCTAACAGCCACTGATGGACCTCTGCTTCATATGTTTATCCAATTCCCTCTTGAAACTGTCAATGCTTGTAGACGCCACCACCTCCTGTGGCAGTAAATTCCATGTGTTAATCACTCTTTGAGTGAAGAAGTACTTCCTTTTATCTGTTCTAACCTGACTACTCAGCAATTTCATTGAATGCGCTCGAGTCCTTGTATTGTGAGAAAGGGGGGAAAGTATTTCTTTCTCTATCTGCTCTATCCCATGCATAATCTTGTAAACCTCAATCATGTCACCCCTCAGTTGTCATTTCTCCAAGCTAAAGAGCCTCAAGCTATCTCTCAGATAGGGATGGGGATAAGGATGGTGAAGACTTTGAGAACTAAAGGGAATTGTTTGGGAGTATTGAGGAGTTGCAATGAGATTTCAAAATTACATTTTCAGCCAGTGATAGATTATCTTTCCAGGTTCTCTTATCCTTCACTAGCTGAGCTGCAACCTTTTTATCTGCTTCTCATCCAGGGAAGGGCTTTTGCCTTGGGAGGAGCATGCAGTGATGAGTCATGCCCAACAGAGCAATCAGTGTCCGGGGTGTGGTGTCTGGATGAATTTAACCCCTAAAAGTTCTCTACACCTCCCTCAGTCCTTACCAGACCAACTACCATTTTAGATTAGAAGCATAAACTGCTTCACTCACACTTAATGCCCTCTTCTCTTCTTGTACTTTCTGGTCTTCTATGGAAACCAGAAAGAACCAGTACACTAATCATTCCATATCTTTCTTTCTATAAGTCAATTAATAACAATGAATTTTCAACACTAAAGAGTTTGCTCTGCACCAAGATGGCGATGAGTCAACCTCACCTATCAATTGCTCCATGAGTATTTGTTTTTAATTATTTTAGAAATTTATAAGCTTATGTTTTTATCCAGCTACAACTGGGATAATTGGATTGACTCATATTTTTGCGTGCTGAGCCTTTTAATTATAAACTGGACATTTGGCTTTGGTAGCACAGCAATTGCTGCTTGGAGGCTCTGAGAATCATGTATTTTGACTCACTCAGAAAGACATTAAGATAACAAGAGTTAAAATGGGGAAGAAAAAGTGCAGAAGACTTCCAGTCATCATCAAAGTCAGCTAAACAGCTGTTCATTGATAAAATCTTACAGAAAGAAATAGTAAGTGATATTTCAACTTACTTCACCTCTAATACGTTCAATGTACGGAATTTAGAAAGAGGAGTCTTTAACACAACCAGCTCCAAACATTCATCTTAATAACGGCACTATTGGAAACAAACCCTCTAAAATGGCAAGGTTGTTACCCATTCAGCTGCCCTGCCCCCCAGTGAAGAGGTTTCTTTCGAGGGTGAGGAGCCAGGCATGCAACTCCAAAAAGAATTTTTGTTGACGTTTATAGGGGACCATTGCTTGCTTACCAGTGAAACAGTAATAGCCATCCTTCAGAGTCTTAATTGCATCTCCAACAAGATGGATACTCTTAATAAAGCATTAAGGCCTTTAATGAGAATATTTGCCATCTCTTTAAGGGGGATGAAGACTTAGAAACTTTGAAGGCACGTCCCCAGTCCCTCAACCAATCTTTAAACTCAAAGAACCAGGCCTGTAGGTACCTCAGGGCCCACGAGGCCTGGCCCCCTAGTGGGGGGCGATAATAAAAAATGTAAAAATGCTACTTCTATTCTTTGTTACCAAACTAACCAAGTGCCGCTGTATATTCCCTTTAATCCTTTAAATTGTGACCATTGGACTAATAAAAGAAGTATCGTTCACTCTTTGAGCCAATTATTACAATCAGAACCACAACTTATCAACCTTATAAAATTTGAGAGACTCCCTAGTAATTCTCATGGGATTCGTTTGCTTTTATTTTTTGCCAGCCCAACAATCCCTTTGATATTATTAAAAATGCAAAAAATACTTTTTTCCTTTGGAATTTCTACTTGCAGAATATTTAAAGACGAGAGGGTTCTCCCACTCTTGCCAAGTAGTTTGCATGTCGACCTTGAGGCTGCTGCCCCTGAACCAACAATCTCTGGTGTTGGCAATAAAGTGTTACCAGCTCAAATGCCTTTAAATAATTCCACCCATTTTAACGAGACTGCATGGTGAGCAAGTATATTACGTCCTCCCTGAATAATTTGAAAGCCTCCATACACAAGCTCAGGCATTCTAAGGATGTTAAATCAAATTGGAAAAGACTTTGCTAGCAAAATTAGCCTCTGGGTTAGACCTGTTTATTCTGAATGGCGCAGTTAAGGAAAACATTCCTAGTGAATACACATTTTGGTCAGGCAGAGGAGCTAGCACTACTGATTATGTTCTAGCTTTACATACAATGTTAGATCACATAGGCCATCTAAAAGTTGGGTCACATCAAGACAGTGATCATTTGCCTATCAACATAGCGCTAAGCTTCCAAACCGCATCAGTTCAATTAACTGAAAAAATTAAGGCAGAGTTAGTACATGCCCCAGGCCACAAAACAATCAAATGGTCCAACAATGTAGACAACCAATCCAAAGCCTTTCATAACTCTGACAGGATTGGTTAGCTTTGTAGTATAATGATTGGAAGTACTCATTCTGAAGCCATTTTAGGATGTTAAACACAGATCATTAATGGATGGCAGGATCTGTTTATTAAAAGCAACTGGGGCTCAGACCCCCCCCCCCCAAAAAAAACCAGGCACACCTCACAATTGTGGTCTGATCAAGAATGCCAGATAGCAAAAAATCTATTAATAGTTGATTAATTGCTATAAGACTCAGAACCTCACAAAAATTCCCCCACATTTATATGCCTTAAAGCAACAATACAGAAAACTTATTAAACAGAAGATGAGAGGAAATTAAAAATGGCTTGGCTTCAACTCAATCGGGCCTCCAAACTTAAAGATGCATCTCTCTTTTGAAAAATAGTTTCTGGAGGCATTCAACCAGACAGCCTGAAACTCTCCTGTGAGATTCCCACCAAAACCTGGTAGGACCATTTCTTTCCACTTTATACCACTGAGAGTAACCAGGGACTCTGCCCCCCAGTAATTTTTTTCAATTAATTTTTTATTAATTTAAATATCTTACAAATTATTTACAAGTTATTCTACAACCGAAAAGGAATTTAACTCTTTAATAATGATCTTCTACAAGTTGCTGATTCTATTCTGCTTCTACTTCATTTGTAAATAATAATCATTAATTAATCCAATAGAAAATGGCACGCCCAAGTTAATATTTCTGCCTCTCAAAATTACTCCAGTCCAAATGTGCTTATAAACTCTATCTCCCATTATTTCCCTTGGACCTCCTTAGGTTTATAAACAAATATTCTATATATATTTCGTTTCTAAATCATTTTGATAAGGTGAATTACAATAAACTAAGATAGAAAGTAAGATACAATATATATATATCTCAGAGAGTCTTGCCCATTGGGGAAGTGTGGGGGGAGTATCCTACTAGCCTTACCCGCGTGCTCCCCTACACTTTATGTTTCAGGCTACTTTACTTATGGAAAAACATATAAGGCAAAAGAGGAAAGAAAAAAAGAAAAGAGAGACTCTCCAGCTGCAATCTTGTCCAGTGTAGGTCTTTACAGTCTTCTGGTGCGTTCCTCTTCTTTTTGTTACCAGTTCTTGGACTCTTAACCCGAGTCCAATTCCAGCGCCTTCAGAAGCTCTTCACTGGATGTTAAATCATGGGCTGTGAATATTCTTAGTATGTGACCGAAATATGTCCAAGCAGGAGTCAACGATACCTGACATTCTTCTCTGCAAGCTTTTGTGCAATTAAAAGGTAAAGGTTCCCTTGCTCGAAAGCCAGTCGAATCCGACTCTAGGGTTGCGGTGCTCATCTCCGTTTCAAAGCCGAAGAGCCAGCGCTGTCCGAAGACGTTTCCGTTGTCATGTGGCCCGCATGACTAAACACCAAGGTGCACGGACCGCTGTTACCTTCCCACTGAAGTGGTACCTATTTATCTACTTGCAGTTTCTTGCTTTCAAACTGCTAGGTTGGCAGGAGCTGGAACTAGAGACGGGAGCTCACTCCATCATGTGGCACCCAGATCTCGAACTGCTGAACTACTGACCTTCCACAGCCTGCAGTTCAGCGTCTTAATCACTTGAGCCACCGCAGCTCCTTTGTGCAATTGGGCACATATTTTTCCTGGCATTTAGTATATCAAAAGGAATATCTGGGTACAGCTGGACCAAAGCGTCCTCAAGCTTCAGATCTCTGTTCTTCCTGGCAATTTCAAAGAGGTTCCGCTTAGTCTTTGTGTCTTTAAGATCTGCCACGATATCAGGTATCAGTACCGATGAGCCCGTTCAGGGAGGGTTTACACAGAAAGCATTGTTTACCACTGGCCCCGGAAGCTGTATAATTCCTTCTAACCACTGATTTAAAGCAACAGTAAGGACCTTGTTTAATTCAAAGATAGAGATAATTACATCTTTAACAATTAAACAAACTTCTATACTAAAATTAAATTATTGTAAAAACCTTAATATTGTCTTGTTTATCTAAATCTAAATTTTATTTTTACTAGTTATTTAATTACTAGTGGAATACAGAATAAAGTATGGAAACTATAATCAATATCTTTATCGCCTTTAATATGATATTCAAGTAATTCCAGAACTTTTTTAAAAAGTTAGTTATTCCCATAGTATGAATAATAAGCTTGTCATTTCTGCTGAAATTCTTTCAATGGTCTTTTGTTTATATGATTGGTTAGTTTCGCCAGTGTTGCATACTCACCTAGTTTTTCTTTCCAGATCTCTATTGTAGGACAGTCTTCCATTTAATTGCAAATATTCCTCTGGCAGCTGTTAACATATATTTAAGTAGGTCTTGTGAGGTTCTGTCTATGTTGTCTGGTAGGATTCCCAGTAACAGCAATATTGAACAAACAAAGACATACCCTCTTGTAGTTCTTGACAAAGAAATACAAATTTTCCAAGACTTATCCACATCTGTATTGAAGAAAAGAAAAGACTTCAACTTTCTTAGGCAAATATTACAAAAGAAAGGGATAAGATACTGCTGGAGAATCCCATTTGTTTTGGAAGCCTTTTTTATCTACAGGTTAAAGAGTAATTTTGACGATTGAATAGGCCAAGCTTCTAGCAAGAGAAGTAATTGGGAAAGAGATAGAGGAGTTGGAAGAATTGAGAAAAGGAAAAGAAGATTTAAATAAAGAAGACAAACTTGACGAAGCCACAGCTTATTGACAGAAACAGATATTATGACAGTTTTATCAGTTAATGTTAATGGCCTAAATTCGCCATCTAAGCGATTTAAGACTTTAATTGGTTAAAGAAACAAAATTTATCCATAATTTGTATGCAAGAGACTCATGTAAAAAAGGTATATGAGAAATGTTTAAATAACAAGAAATTGGTCAAAGTATATGCAACCTCATCTGCTAAGAAGAAAAATGGTGTTGTGATTTATATAACTGATCGATGTTTAACTGTAATAGAAGAATTATAAGACCTTGAGGGAAGATATTTCTTGTTAAAAATAAGATCTCCAGAAGATAAAATCTTCACGTTGGCTTCAATTTACGCTTCAAATAATGCAAAGGAAAAATTCTATGGAAAATTTTCTCAAACTCTTCTGGACTTTCAAGAGGGAGAAATTTTAATTTCCAGTGACATGAGCAGAGTATTATATCCAAAAAAGGACAGATCTAAAAAGTCTGCAGGAGGAAAACTTCCCAAGAGCGTTTTTACTTATATGCAAATGTTGAAATTAGAAGATTTATGGAGAATTCTCAATCCTCACTCTAGAGACTACACCTTCTTTTCAGATAGACACCAGACATATTCAAGAATTTATATGTGCTGGACATCTAAGACGAGATCCATTGAAATCCAGCCAAAAACAATTACTGATCATAATCCATTAGTGGTTTCATGGCATAGAGAAATGCCTATAAGAAGAAGATGGAGAATGAATAGTAATCTCTTGCTGCAGGAAGATATTTTGAAAACTTGTGATCAGGACATAGAAGAATTTTTTTAACTCTAAAAGTTTTTCAAAGTAAGGTGTGTCTCATCTTATTACGGATCACAGGTCAAACTGGAAACAATCCAATCTAAATTTTTGAGATTTCTTTTTGGTGTTCCCCAGTAGGTACCCAATGCCTTGCTCAGATTGGAGGCAGGCCTGGTAACACTAGAATCGCAGGACTGACTGCAAGCTATATGTATCAGGTTAAAGCTAAATCTCTCACCCCCTAGATTAACTTCCTTAATATTTTTAGATAGCTTTCATTCAGAGTGGGTGAGAGCAATTGAGGACAAACTGCACCTCTTGAGTTTTTCCTGTGCAGCTGTTTTGCACCTTGGTTTTCAAGGAGCTGAAGCTATCATTAAACAAAGGTTATGGGACATCACCCTACAAATGAAGAGATCACGAACCTACTCTGTACCAGCTGTGGGTAACTGCAATCAAAATTTTGTTCCATCTAACTATCTCTTTATGCTGCAATTCCCCAAATATTGCAGAGCTTTCACTCTGGCTTGACTTAATGTTCTTCCATCTGCCCTTCTAGAAGGAAGGTCCTGTATGCAAAATACATCTGCCCATGCCAATTGGATATGGTAGAAACAGTTGAGCACATCCTCTTTTATTGTCGGTTTTACCAGAACATTCAGGATATATGTATTAACCCAGTTATGTCCAATTATCCAATTTTATATTTCGTTTCTTCTTGGTGATCAATGCAGTGAACTTATTTTTAAAGTAGCCAGATTTTGTGCCTTGGCATGTTCAATTAGATTGAAGAAAATGGTATCATTTTAACACATTTTATTGAACCAATGTATTTTACATGGTATATTCAAGATATGTGTCTAAAGGGTATGTTTCCTGAAGAGTCGATTTCTGATCTTGGATTGTAATAAACTGACAAACTAACAACTGAATTGTCTTGGCAAAGAAAAAAAACAATGCAAATGATACTAATATGTTTCAGAAGTCATGTCTTTGGGGTTTTCTATTTTTTCAGACCATGTCTTTAGATCTGTTGTATTCTCCTGAACTTTCTCATCTGAAAGAGGCATGTTTAGATTAGCCCTCCTCTAATATGGCTTCATTAGCCAAAGAAGAATATATTTAAGATGAGCCCTGTGTCTTTTGAGTAACTGTATTTTTTAGGCTTTAGTTTTACAGCTGCTTTTTCTACCATTTTATTCTTTCCATTTACTGTGTCTATGTAATCTGGTACAGTTTTGCTCAAGAAACCAGCATATAATTCCAACTATCATTTTATCATGGTTTATAGAATTCTCACCTTTACTATAAATTTAACTAATATGGAATTTGTATACATCTGAAACTCTGTTGATAATTTCTTGTTTCTTAGGCCAACAATGATCTCATAGGAATTAACTTTTTAAAAAAATTCAGAAGTTACAATGTTCATGCACTACAATGATGGACACTTCTGCAATTTTACTCTTGTTCTTGGCAAACCTGTATAATTGGTCTTTGAAGTCACTTTCTCTTTGTATAGCCCAAATCCCCACTTTGTTCAATAGGACTTACTTCTGAGTAAACATGTATAGGCCTTAGAATCTTTCTTCTGCAGTGAGAGGTAGAGAACATAAAATAACACTTAAAACCTACCCCAGTGCTGAGATGTGCGCACATCTGTTATTCCTGTATTTTCTGCATTAGATCAGAGGCTATCTTAAATCTCTTGATCCAATAAGGTCAGTTGCCAGAAATTTGAAGATCAGACTTCTATAACTGAGCTACTTATGTGATGTAATCGATACCTTTACCAGACCACATCTTTCAACTCTTAGTTGCATTTGCTGGCAATTCAGGGATCTCTTCCTTTTATACTGCATTATTTGGGAGCTCCTGTGGGTTTTATGCAGGCTGAGGACTTGACTGCTGTTTCTCTGTTTAGCATTTACTCTCTCTGTTCTCTGTTTCGTGCTTTTAAATAGTCTTAATTCATATTCTACTACTGTAGCCTGAGGTTTCTTTAAGTTTATTTATTTATTTATTATGTTTGATTTCTAGCCTGTCCTTCCCCTGCACAGCAGGCTCAGGGTGGGTTACAACATACTTAAAAACATACAAGGATTTTAAGTTAAATCATAAGTCATAAAAACAATTACAACAATCTTACTGTATAAAATCTACAAGAGGTGCCAGCTAAACAATTTAATGAGGTGAATGGAATTTCAGATCCTATGTAGCTGTAGATTGAAGCAGAACAAGGGAAGTGGGTGGGTAAGATGCAGCTATGATGGATTTTTTTAAAAAATAATTTTATTAGTTTATATAAAGAAAAGGGGGAAGGGGGAAAGAGGGAAGGAAAGAAAAGTATAGAAATATACAAAATTCCAATTTAGTATTCTGCATGCATATCTTATCATTACAATTTCACAACTATTTTATCTATCCTTGTTATTATTCTTCACTTAACTTTGTTTTCTCAGAACTTGAGTTTTAACCAGTCCTATGTCAGGGCTATTTTAGGGCAGGAACGCACAGGAACGGAGTTCCGGCTGGCTTCAGAGTTGGCCACGCCCACTACAGCCAAAACCTCTGCATGCGTAGCTACAGAGGGAAGGCCTGGAGAGCGCCCCCCCCCGGCGACTCTGAGGCAGGTGGGCAGGGGGGCTGGAAGGATTGGGGAAGGATTGGGCAAGCCAAGGGAAGGCATGGGGGTGTGGCCTAATATGTTTTCAGCTGTGCTGTCAGGGTGTGTGTCCTAATATGCTAATGAGTTTCTGCTGTTGGGTGTGGCCTATTATGCTAATGAGTTCCTGCTGGGCTTTTTCTACAAAAAAAGCCCTGCCTATGATGGATTATTAACACTGCGAAGCAGAGCTGAGCAGAGCAGTGTTCCTCTTCTAAGTGGAGAATTCAGCCAATCCTGACACTATATCAGCGCCATTTCAATTCTGAAACCAGCAGCCATATCATAGTGGAAATAAGAACTGTCATTCCTTTGTTTAGCCTCTCCTCACCACTTCTTGGATCTCTTTGAGAATCAGGATGAACCAAACTCTGATAATTCCACAGCATGAGCCCTGTACACATTACATGATTTCAATAAGCATAGCAGGGGTGAGAAGTGGGCACAACCATGTTGGCTCTGTCCCCTGTCTATGATTGCCAACTCTAAACTGGTCCTTTTAATATCAGTTTGATCTGCAACAAATACCTCCATGCCATGAAAACATCAACTGCCCATTTATAAACCTTCAGCGTCTATTAAAGGAACAGGACATCATTCTACTGGCCAGTTCACAACCTTACCCCTGCCTATTGATGATTAGTTGCTCATGAGCATAGAACTTGGGACCTTCTGTATGCAAAGCAGATGCTCTTCCACTGAGCCACAACCCTTCCCCCTGTCTACCTTAACAAATCTTATTTTTAACCCTTTCCCTTTCCATAAATATTATTTATGTATATGGAAAATTATACACAGGAAATCAAATTTGCTTTGCTGTATGCTTCCAGATAAGGAGAAAGGTGGGGCAGCATTTGCAACACATCTGAGGATCACCCTGGTCCACTTAGCAGCACTATTGCCCTGGTCACCTGGTGAGGAGCCTGTAAGTTGACCCAGGTTTTGAGTGCCTTCTCTTGAGATTTGTGCCCAGTGCCAAAATCAAGTTATTCTTTTGCTTTTCAATGTTGTTTACATACATATTAATTTTTGCTTAGGAAATTGATGGGAAGTCTTTACTGTTGATGACGAGGAATGATGTGCTGACTGGACTTTCATTAAAACTGGGACCCGCACTGAAGATCTATGAATTTCACGTAAAGCCTCTACAGACACAGCATCTCAAGAACAGCTCTCTATAGCCGATGGTCCGATTGCGGCTTCATTGTGTCTCCAAGCAACTTGGTTTCATGCTAACGAAACTTTGTAAAAAGAAGATATGTGTGTATAAAGAATTTAAACCAAATGGCTCTGATATATAGATATATATTTGTATATATCCTATTGGATAACTTTAGCAATATGCCATGTGGTTATTGTTAAACTAATGGAGGGAGGAGAATCTCTCACTGTTGAGGTACTTTGCCATCTAAATATTATTTTTCATCTACTCTTTTGAGATGGAAGGAATATGTTTTAAAAACTTTAATGAAAATGAGACAAAAATAGACCTTTTAGTGCTGTATAAAACATGAGGACAGCATCCACTGTGAAGTTCTCCTGCACAGACTTTCTTGGAAATAACTGAGAACTGGACAAGACTGCATTGGTAATCTAGTGGAACTCCCACTCTTTCATGGAACGTATGCCAGAGAATTTTCCAATGGATTGTACCAGTGAAATCCTAACCAGAGTTACACCCTTCTAAGTCTATTGACTTAAATTGATTTAGAAGTGTGTAACTCTGCTCAGGGTTGCACTATCGTTTGCTGAGAGGAGGATAGATCAGCAAAAGTTGGTCCTGGTTTTGGAACTTTTACTGGAAGTCTCAAATCCTTTGTAACATTAGCAAGTGTTTCTGAATTTGCCAAAATCACCCCCCTTTTTAGAGGGCTTCTATTTTTGACCTTAAGGTTTGTTCACTGTATATTGTAATGTGAATACAAATAACCCGAAACCTTTGAGAGCAGGGAAGGCTGCTCAGAGGTGGAACTGGGACGTGTAAATTCCCACTGTTGTTTCTAGTTTGTGTTAATGTTCTTCAGATTTTAAAGGTAGAATTTTTAAAGGTTTGTGTTGCTTTGTAAGACAAAGTTTGTTTTATTCGTGTTCTAATTTATGACTTATTTAAGTGCAGGTTTGCTGGGGAAATTTTTAACAAATGCAAATCTATGCATATTTTAAATAGTGTTACATGGTACTGTGACAAACTTCTTTCGTTAAGAAAAAGCTGTTTTATGACTGTGGATCTCTGTTTAAGGTTCCTCCAGTTAACTAGAAATTTGTTAGATCAACAAAACTGTTTCTTGTGTTTTGATTCAGTTTAGTTACGAGTTTTCTTTAGAAAATTTGATTCTCTGTGGTATAGCTGAAGGCCTTTCTCCATTTAGTCCAATATTAAAGACACGAGAAACACCTTGACAGGATGACCAGCTTTGTTCTAGCAAGACTCCTATCTCTTTAAGAACTATATGACTGGAAGTGAAGATTTTTCTTTCAGTCTGTCTGCAGGCCAGGAGAAGTTTGCATGTTGGAGAATCATCCTTTAGGCTGTCTGTTGTTCTGGCTGTTTTTAAAAACACAGGAGCTTTTCCACAATAAAGGTGACAACCCTACCTTTTGATAACATCGTACAGATTTCCCAACCGATTTGACCAGTGGAATGTTGAGGCTCTTCAAAGCATTAGCATTCAATTTATCTGTAACAATGGACTGAAATGAGCAATGAACAATCTGCTGGTGTTAACTAATGTGTTTTGCTGTTGCTCACTGGTGAGCAAGATTAGAAACGGCTGGTGCCATTTTTGAGCCAACATGCACAGTCATTTTCTTAATACATTGAAATAAAAACATTCACTTTATCCGTGGTATATGGCGTGTGGCACAGGTTTTGTGAATTGATGTAAAGGTTTTGAAATGTGGGTTGAAAAACTTTGCAAACATCACAGCATTCACAAAAGGGATTAATTGTGTAAAATTTACAGGAAAAGTGCAATACTTTAATACCCAATACAGCAAGGGAGATCCAGCAAGGTCAGCAGCCTTCCATTTGTGTTGCCCCTGCAGAGACACATGGCTAGATTTGTGTCCCAAGCAACATCAGAGCCCTATTGCATTGTCCAGATGCATAATTTTTGGTGTACAGGGATGTCTTACATTTGAAGCCACTGGTGAATGTGTGTATTTTTTTAGCTGCAATAACAGCTGCATCAGGGCCAAAGTTAATAAAGCTCCTTGCCTCTAAATGCAATGACCTGGGATTGGGGATAGCCATTGATTTCAGTGGGACATTGTTACACCAGAGACGGATCTAGTTCAGTCAACACATTTCTCACAATGAAGTTTAACCCTGGTGTGATTTTTAACATTAAAAAGAGACTATGCTAACCAAGTTTCACATTTAACCCTCTTTAAAAGTCTCAATTTTATATTTATACAACCGGAGGAGTCACAAGACTTGTGGGGGGCATCTCATGTTCCCTTCCCCTGCTATTTCTTCTCTCCCTCTCTGAAAGCCCCCATAGCTTCTCCCCTTTCTTGTTTCTCTCCTTCCCAACTACCAGCCAACCTACCTTAACCTGCGTCGAAGTCTTCAGCTTTCTTTCCTTCCTTCCCCTGGCAGCCTCTTCCTGGGAAAATAATGGCCCAGTTGCATGGTGCCAGCCACCCGGCAGGACTCAGTTGCACAGTGTTAGCTGCCCGGCCAGGCCTGTTGCACAGTGGGGAACCCATATGGACTTGCAGGGGACCTCATTTTCACTTGTACCCTTTTCCCACACTATTTCCTCTTTCATCCTGGCAAATCCCATGTCCTCATATTTCCCTGATTCTTTCTTTCTTTCCTTCTCACCCACCAACCAACTTACCTTTCATCTGCCCTCCATCTTCAGCTGTATTTATTATTTACCTCATTTATACGCTGCATTTCTTCCCAAGGGGAACCAAAAGTAGCTTACATCATTCTCCTCTCCTCCATCTTATTTTCATAACAGCCTGTGAGGCAAGTTAGGCTGAGAATGTTAAGTAGCTCACGGTTACCCAGCGAGCTTCCGCAGCAGAGCAGAAATTCAAACTTGTGTCTCCCAGATCTTAATCTGAAACTCCAACCAGTAGACTATATTGACTTTTATGAAGTGGCTGCTTTTAAATGGTACCAAAAGCTTGTTCAGAGTGAGTCATACAAGTAACATGGTAGCAAGTCATCCAGTGGTTGCTGGCAACCCTGGCCCTGATAAGTCCTTCCTCAAAGGTAAAAACCCTGGAAAGGACCCTGTCCCCTCCCATGCCTATTACTGACAGAGTCCAAGGCTTGAAGGCTGGCAATACTGTTGTGGTTGTCTAGCTATGAATGCTGAGAACATTAATTTCTTAAAACCATAGGTACTACTTCTGTTATGTGGGGGAGTTACCCACCAGTGTTTTGGGTTTGGTTTTTTTGTGTGTGTGTGTGTGTGTTTAGATTTCAGATTTTTCTGCAAACCTGGGGCTTTTCTCAAGTTTGCAGAAAGATTTGTCTATTCATAAAGATTTACTTATCCACAGATTTGGCTATGTTGAGAATTAGATATATTGACAAACAAGAACCTGCTAGATGAATTTTCTTCTCCCCCACATTGGGCCAAGCTGAGCATTGCCCTCTGTTTTGCCTCACCTGGCACAGGGGCAGACCAAGCACTGCCCTCTGCCCTTCCTCACCTCATTCTGGGCCAGGCAACATGCCACCCTCTGCCTCACCTCATCTTGGGCAGGGCTCAGTCGATCAAGGTGCTGCTATCTGCCTTTTCTTGCCTCGCCCTGTGTGGGGCTCAGCTAGTCAGGGCACCACTGTTTGCTGTGCAGATCTTGGCACCATCATCTGCCTTACCTTGCCTCGTGCAGGGCTCAGCCTAGGTGCTGCTATCTGCTTTGCCTTGCATGGGGCTTTTACACGCTGGGTGCCAGTTTCTGCTTTATGTGGGTGCTAGCTGGGCCAGACACCATAAGAATATAAGAGACTCCAATGTTGGATCAGGCCAAAGGCCCATCCAGTCCAACACTCTGTCACACAGTGGCCAAAAATAACAGGTGCCATCAGGAGGCCCACCAGTGGGGCCAGGACATTAGAAGCCCTCCCACTGTTGACCCCCCCCCCAAGCACCAAGAAGACAGAGCATCACTTGCCCCAGAGTCCCTATCTATACCTTGTGGCTAATAGCCACTGATGGACCTCTGCTCCATATGCTTATCTAATTCCCTTTTGAAGCCGTCCATGCTTGTAGCCGCCACCACTTCCTGTGGCAGTGAATTCTATGTGTTAATCCCTCTTTGGGTGAAGAAGTACTTCCTTTTATCCGTTCTAACCTGACCGCTCACCAGTGTCTGCTCACCTCAAGTGGGCTGAATGTGATGCCACCACTTCCCCTATCTCACTTCAAGTGTGGGGCTCCAGCAGGCCAGGTTCGATCTCCCCTGCCTCACCTCAGTCTGGCTGGGTGCCACCTCTCCTACCTTGTGTGGGGCTTGGGTGGGCTGGGCTCAGCTCTTCTGTCATAGGGTGACACAGGTTAAGGGGGAGGCCAACAGCCCACTCAGTGTTGTCCAGGTGCTCTTAATGGTCAATCTTGGTCCTGCCTGGAAGGCTGAGAATGTGTAACTGGCCCAAGGTCACCCAGTAGGTATCCAGGACAGAATGGGAAATTGAGGTCCTAGTCTGAATCTCCATCCACTACACCACAATGATTTTCATGGGATGGCTGCTGCTGAACGTTAGCAAGCAGCAAGATTTAGATGAGTCATACAACTTGTGTGTTATCAAGTCACCTGGTGATTCCTTTGAGGGCTTCGATGAGTCCTCCCTCAAAGGCCAAAACGGCCCTGTCCCCTGCCTTTTGTGGACAGAAACCAAGCCTCTTGTGGTTGCTTAGCAACAGCCACTCTGATTCTTAAAGGTACAAGTGTTGCTTTTATCATTTCAGGTCCCCCCTCATGCTTTTTGTTTTAAAATTTCAGAATTTCCTGTAAACCGGGGCCATTTTTCAGGTTTGTGAAAAGATCTGTCTAGTCTGCTCATGGGTCCAATCTCAAGAGTTAAGTATCCTGAGATTTGGCCAACTTGGCTATTAGAATATGCTTTTTGTTTTAAAATTTCAGAATTTCCTGTAAACCGGGGCCATTTTTCAGGTTTGTGAAAAGATCTGTCTAGTCTGCTCATGGGTCCAATCTCAAGAGTTAAGTATCCTGAGATTTGGCCAACTTGGCTATTAGAATAAAGGTAAAGGTTCCGTTGCTTGAAAGCCAGTCGAGTCCGACTCTAGGGTTGCGGTGCTCATCTCCGTTTCAAAGCCGAAGAGCCAGCACTGTCCGAAGACTTTTCCGTGGTCATGTGGCCGGCATGACTAAACACTAAGGCGCATGGAACGCTGTTACCTTCCCACCGAAGTGGTACCTATTTATCTACTTGCAATGTCTTGCTTTCAAACTGCTAGGTTGGCAGGAGCTGGAACTAGAGACGGGAGCTCACTCCGTCATGCGGCACCCGGGTCTCGAACTGCTGAACGACCGACCTTCCACAGCCTGCAGTTCAGTGTCTTAACCACTTGAGCCACCGCAGCTCAATTATTTATGTTACTGACTCTTAATATTCTGTGGTTTTGTTATGTTTGATTTTATAAGCCACCTTGAGCGGGTTCTCTGCAGAGGCAGCCTGGACGTTTTCTAAATAAATGAATAAATGTTTACTCAGAAGAAACTCTTGCTGAGTTCAATCAGTGTTACTGCCAAGTAAGTGCACACAAGTTTGTATGAGCTTTTTCTTACGGTTACCATTCTCCTTAGCGATTCCCTTTTCATTTCTACTCTGGAATAAATGGACACAAAGCTGACATCAGAAATCACAGTATTCAGAAACCAGTGGGGCATTCTATTGCTGATATGAAAGTCACCAGTCTCCTACAGAAAGACTTCAAAAGGATAATCCAAAGGGAAACTGCTGAATTAGCAGCCATCAAGAATTAGATTTCATCATTATTTCTCAACCAGAATTTAACAAGGACCTGCCATTTAGTTATGTCAGAGCACCCCTTACAGATTTTAATTAGTTCAGCTATACCTCTACACTTCTGGGTCTGCATATCATGGTCACCCTTGCCCTAGATCTCTTTTAAATCAACACTTCACACATTTGATGAGGTGGCCTCTGACTCACCAAGTTTATGTTGGAATAAATTTTGCTATTTTTTGAAGCAAAACAAGACTTCTGTTTCATGTGGGTCCCAAGGAGTTCAAACAACCTTTGCAGAGTTGTTTTTAAAGCCATCTACAAATCTCTACAGATCTATACACAACAGGGCAACCATAAATCCTGAAGTCAGTTTTAAACATGACATATAAAGTAAAGGTAAAAGTTTCCCTTGCTTGAAAGCCAGTTGAATCAGGGGGCACTGGCCTGGCTGGCTTCCCGGGTTCCAGCAGGGGGGGCCTGGCCGCCACACCCGGGGGATGCAGTGGAAGTGCCGGGGGTCGAGCAGGGGGTAGGTGCTCTGGTAGAGGGTGGGCAGCAGCGGCGGCACCTCTGGCGGGCTGCCCAGCGGCCAGGGGCAACAGGCAGTACTGGGAGCCGAAGGGTAGGATGGAGGCCTTGAGGAGCAGCAGGGCGGGCGGTGGGGGCGGGTGCAGCTGCGAGGAGATGGCCACGCTGAGTTGGCACACGCACAGCAGGCTGGCCTTGTGCGCCACCGACATGGCCCCCAGCGTGGCTGGGCAGGCACCCCTGGAGGCGGCCGAGAGCCCGTGGAGTGCATTGCGGGGCCTGGGGAGGCAGGGGAACTTTTTGCTGCCATTTCTTGGTGGTGCAGGAGGCGCTGCGGCCATTACACTTTAAAGACTGCCTTTAAAGAGCACTGAAGCAGCATGCGCCCAGAAAGTCATGCGGGAGGGCGGGCAAAGAGGCGGCAGTGGCCAGAGTGCGCGGCGTGAGCTTTTGGCGGGGGCGGGGGGTTTTGGCGGCGGAGGGTGTCTCAGTCTGGCACCCCCAATGGGCCCACACTATAGGCGAGAGTCTAGCTCGCCTAGTGAGCGAGCCGGCCCTGGACGGAGGTTCTGTGGCTGGGGGGAGGTGGTTTCAGGGATAGGGCACCCTGAAACTCCCTTCTCTTGACAGCATGCCTTAATACTGGCATCAACTGTCAGGAGTTTGGGTGTGGTTCTGGATGCCTCCTTATCAATGGAGACCCATATCAAAAATGTTGCCAAGCTGGCATCTTTCCACCTGCGCCAGGTTAGGCAACCCCCCCCCTTCCTGCCTTGCCCTGACCTAGCCACAGTTATCCATGCAGTGGTCACCTCCAGACTGGAATACTGTAGCTCGCTCTCTTCATTGGGCTACCCTTGAGACTGACCCAGAAACTCCAGCTGGTCCAGAATGTGGTAGTACAGGTCCTGACTGGAACACCACAGATAGCACATATTCAGCCAGTGCTGCATTAGCTGCACAGGCTCCCAGTGGAGTACCGAGTCAAGTTCAAGGTTTGATTTAACTTTAAGGCCCTAAGTGGTCAGGGACCCACATATCTTCAGAACTGCCTCCTCTGGTATTTATTTATTTATTAAATTTATACCCCGCCCTCCCCCGTAGGGCTCAGGGCGGCTTACATGGGAAGGAATCTTGCAGTAATAAAACATCCAATACATTTGATAGCATTTAAAGCATTATTATACAATTTCCCCCAAAGGGTGCTACACTCTGCAGAAAACAATCTACTGCTGACCCCCAGCCCAGAAGACTTCCGGCTGTCTTCAACCCTGGCTTCTGCCTGATGGAACTCTCTGCTGAGTAACATCCATGCCCTGCAGGACCTAATGCAATTCTGCAGGGCCTGCAAGGCAGAGATGTTCCACCATTGAGGACCATTGAGGACCATGATGGGTACTGTCTTCCCCTCTCCCTTCTTATTCTCTACCTCACCCACGAGATAGTGGCACAGTCTGGAATCCTGAAGTTTAGCGCCACTTGAGAATGCTTTAATTCTGTACTTTTTGTTTGCATTGCTTTATTATGTTATGAGTGTTTTTACTGTTGTTCACCACCCTGAGCCTTGTGTACTCATGGGAGGCTGGTCTATTGATTTAATAAATAAAAACAGAAATTAAATAGGGATGGAGGTATAATAATAGGGGTTATTTATTTATTTATAAAATGTCACCTGCTGCTTTTCCACATGTCGTGCAGCTTTGTAGATCTTTTATTTTTGGTTCTAACCGAAAATGTTTTAAACTGTTATTGTAAGTCACTTTGAACCATGAGGAAAAGCGGGATATAAATGTTTTAAGGACTACATTGCTGTTCTTGTTGGAGAGAGAGAGAGAGAGAGAGAGAGAGAGAGAGAGAGAGAGAGAGAGAGAGAGAGAGAGAGAGAGTTAGTTCACATTTTGTGTAACTATCACCTGCAGTTTTTTGAAGAGCTTCTCCTGCCTGAGTGTTTTTTTTGCTTTTTTGCCACTAGTGCTCCTTAAAATCCCAGTTCCTTCCCCTGTCACAGTTACCACACCCTGCTTCCCTACTTCTCTGTGCATTCCCACCCTCTCATGACAGCAAGTGTGGTGTAGTGATCTGTGGTGACTACGCCCAATATTCCTACCTCATGAAGCAATCCAGGAAGCTCAGTGTCCCAAACAGCATAAGTATCTCTCATACTGTACCAACCTTTCAGTAATTCCAAGCATGATACATGACAGAAGCCACCCACCACCTCCCACCTCCATGCATCACAAAAAAAAGTTGTGAGTAGGATATACTCCATTCCTGGTAAGGGTGGAGCAAAGCAAGAGGCATCCATGCTGCTTCTAACTTCCCTGGAAGTACTACACAAAGATTTCATGAGGTGATAACTAGGGATGAGGCATGGTGGCAACACAGAGAAGCAGGTGTGTATGGCAGTGAACAACAAAATGCAGTGATCATCTTGTGGGAAAAAAGCAAGCTTTTAGGAGTAGGATGTGAAAATAGTCCCTCTTTGTTCATATGGTTGCCCCCTTGGTTCCTTAGTTGTTTAAGATGGGTCCATTCAGGCCTGAGAGCCCCTAAAATCCTAGAGCTGACGTTAAGATGTCCAGGGAGTGGTTGGGCTCTATATGTGTAGTAAGTTAATATTTTTACTGGCTGTTGAACATATATATCCAAACCATGTTGTTTTTACCTCTGCAAGATGAGTAATGAAATACACTAGTCCACATTAATGTATAATACAGTTTATATTTTGAAACCTACAAAGTTGCATATTTAGCTGAATAAACAGATCCAAGCTTTTTATCTTTGCTCTTTATTCACCCGTAATAAGATACATAGAACCCTCACAACCAACCCCATGAAGTTATAATGTTAAGAAACAGAAAATCTAGAACTCCCTTAAGTGTGACAGATAGCTGTCTGGCTGGATGTAGGGATGAGGTAAAGAATTTAAAATGCCAAAGACCAAAAGTACAAGGTCATTATTTGGCCAACACAAGAGGCCATAATAATGTACAATCCATAATACAATAATGACAATAATGTCAAGTCCATGTTTTGGTATCTTTCCAAAGTATGAAAGAGAGGAATCTCTTTGAAATTCTTATCGTGTGAGCCATGGAGGCTTTGAAGCTTTATATGCTAGCAAGTCCCTGCATGTTGGAGGGATAATCCTAATTTTCCTAACCACCAAATTTCTCAAAAGTATGTATTATAGCAAAAATCAATAACACCAGTTCATAAAAATGAAGACAAATTTAATCTCAATATACTTGTGAGAAACTTGCCATAGGAAAAGGTCATGTTGAAAACAATGGGTCGAATATATGGCTCCCTTCCTCTGTAAAACAAGAAAATGTCTGCTACAGAAAGGAGATGGGTTTCTTGCCTCTAATTATATACAACTTGCGGCATATGATGCAGAGAACTGGAGTCTGAACACCACCTCACCAAAGAAAAGAATCCCAAACAGCCAAAGAAACCCAAAGGTGAAATGGACCTGGTACTGTCAAAAAGCAGACGAAAATTATTCTTAAAAAATAAGCAGGTTGGACATCCTCTTGAATGGTGAGGGAAGTATGTGAAATCCTTTTTCCAACCAGTCCTACTAGTGAAGGTAAAATAGATATAGAAAAAGCTGTTGGAAGCTTCTTTGGCAAGCAGGCTGTTAAGACTTGTATTGCTGATGTTACTTTGCCCTTTAAAAGCAAATGGTTAGAAGACAGGGAAAATTGCAAAGTTTCAGATAAAAGTAAGATATCTAACCAAGCCTTATAAATCTCCACCAACTTCACCCAGCTTGGCTTTGTAAAAAATGTATTCAGTGGTATGCTCTAGAGCATGCTTCCCAAATGATATGTACAAGTTATGAAAGTATTTCAGATAGGCTGTCAATTTAAGAGTCAAGAGATGGCATTACAATTCAGGTTGCAACGAATTCCTAAAATATTCACAATCCCATGACAGGTTTCTCTCAGTAATGGGCACTTGACCCTTTAGGTTAGTGCTAGAAGTTTCATGTGGGTAAAAGTTGAAATGAGATGTAACTTTTTTGCCCTCTAAGAGCCCCACACAACCATGGCAGAAAACAAATGGATGCAGTAGTACAGACAACATTCCGCTCTCTCTCCCCCAGCTGAATCTGGAAGAGGGACAATGCTGACAAAATTCTGGCATGGATGCATACAGCAAGGCATTTCTGAGATTCTTAGGTTTGCAAAAAAAAAATTTAAACTACCAATGCACGTGTAGTCTGCTTTGGAGGTCAACTCTGCTTGCTTAGAAGTAGAACACTTACTACAGAGAAGGAACTGTTCAAAAGGCTGAAGATTATTAAAGAAGATCTGAATAACACTTCAAAGGTGGTTTGCCCTGTGATCAATTATACAAAATTAAATTAGCTGTTTCCCTTTCTGCATACATCCCAAGGTTTTTAGTGGTAGAGGAACAAAATGGTTAACACTTTTCACTGCTACTGTTATGACCAATTATTAAAATTATGACCATTATACAATATGTGTAGGCAATAGTACTACCATTTCATTTGACTGCTTTAGCAGCTATAATTTAATTTGGTTTATATGGACAATTCAAAATGTGTTAAATAGGGGAAGGTCCAGATCCTCAGCTACTGTGACTCAGTGTAATGATGCGTCATTTGAAACCACAGGATCTGGCACATAAATGTCTCTGTCTCATATATCATTCTAGGTGGGCTGCGTTGAATATTCAAATTTTTCAAAAGAAGCAAAAAGAAATTCATTGAGATGTCAGCATATTATTTCCTTTATGCAATCCTTAAAAAGTTCAGTTGCATTTACATGTGGAGCTATAGTACTATGGAGAAAAGTACAGCACAATACACATGGTAATAGGTGATGGGTTATGCTAAATGTGATGTTCTGATGAGGTGGGAGCTGGCTGCTCACTTCATCATATGGTCAGACTTCCATGAAACACTGTGACGGGGTTTGCATTCCATCGGTTGCAGGGATTCTCCTTCTGAGCACTTCTTCCTACGCAATGTAGTTGCACAAGCGCCAAATGGTGTATCTTGAGGAGTGAAGACCTGCATGCAAAGAATACACATGCGAATGGTTTCGTTCCAGTTGCAGTGCACACAACTAGCTTCAAAGAAAGTCTACCCCATGTTTCTTTAAGGGTACAGTCTCACTACAGACTTCAATGAAGGGCAAACTACATGAAACTCCCAACACAGGTGACAGGTGAGCCAACCAACTTTAAAAGGATGTGGAACCAGAGGAAAGGGGCAAAATGCCAGCCCTCTACTATCACCCTTTCCACTGGCAAATGTAGGGTGGGAGGGAAGCTGGAAGCTCCTTCTCCTTCCCCCCTTGCAGAGCTCCCTTGCAGTACCAAACAAAAAAGCACTCTTTAAGGTGAGTTCCCCTACTTATGTATGTCTGCAAATCTGGTTGCGTGCCCATGACCCAAGATGTGTCAGGCATATTGTGTAGTAACGCCCTTAGTTAGCAATCATACTCTCTCCTAGGTATACCTCCATTACGGGAAGGGCTAAGAATCGCCAAGAGAACATTTCTCTTAAATAGTCATGACTCTTTTCAGGGAAGTTAATAGCAGTATAAAATTGCTTTAAGTTTATAGTAGAGAAAGGGCCCTACATAGTTCAAATTTATCATTGCTAAAACATCATGTGTTTCCATCAAGCCTTATATGTGGAGATGCTAAGCACAATGCAATAAGGGTATAGAGTCAATATTTTGCTCACTTTTCTAGTGAAATAATTGACTTTGCCTTATTTCACATGAGTGGTATAGCTATTATGCCTCTGCAGTGTTTTTCTTACCAGTAATGAAGATTTTTCAACATATACTGTAGAGTTACCAATAATACAAAATAATTGGCATCATTTCTGAGCAGGAGCCATTCCTTTCACAATGGGGAAATGCTTGGAATTTGGATGTGTATGTAGATCATACAGCAACTATGTCTGAATACAAAAACTAGGCAATAAAGTGTATGAAATCTTGAAAAGTCTAAAAGGTCTTTAAAAATTTCTAAAGCTAAAGTACTATTTCCAGCCTTTAAAAAGCTCTAAAGCTGGAGTATTCTTCCCCACCAGATACACACTCCTGTACAATCAAGTACTTTATTCTTTGCTCAGAGGAGCTTTGAACAGCCATCCTGACAGGTAATAGATCATGAGCCAGGGTAATAGATGTCCAGATTGAGGACCATTTCCAATGTATCACTTTTTTTTCCTCATGAAGGAAAATGTCAAAATACTTAACTGAAATACAAAATCCATTTTTATTTGTTCCATTTGTTTATTAAAACATCTATATCCCACCTTTCCTCTAGGTTCAAGGCGGCTTACAATAATAGTTAAAACATCTCCAGCTAAAACTAACGATAAAAATAGCAAGCCCCAAATCTCTCCCACCTCTACCTATACTTGCAAAGATCTTTAATAGGATTTTTGTGCCCTATCCTAATGGTTTTCACGTGTATTCTTTCATTTATGAATAAATGCAGTGTTAGAATAAGCATTGACATATTAAGTCCTCATCTCTCTGCCAAAGCAATGACTAAAATTTAGGCGCTAATTTGATTTCAGGGAACTGAAAATGGTAGGAGAAAACACAGAAGATAGTAGAACAAAGAAACAATGCTTGTGCCATACTAACTTCAGCTCTCTGACAAACAACTGTTAATCTCCAACTTCAAAGTGGTGCTTGACACTGGGGATGTTATCTTCAGTGCAAACCACTATTGGTTGTCTATAACTTTTATGGTTTCCCCAAAGAACACTAGGAATTGTAGCAGGGTTAAGGAGGATTCTCTGTCAGAGATTTCTAACTCTTGCTTGTAGAGCTACAGTTTCTCACGATCCCCTGGGAACAATGAATAATTCTTACACAAGTTTAAAAGATAGATGATATATAGGTCTGTCCTAAGGCTTTGTTTCTTCCTCTACCCTCTTCTACAACTCTGTAGAAATATCCTGTTATTTTGGACCAGAAATTTGAAGAGAACATTTTCTCACCTCCATGTCATTGTTCAATCCCAGCTTGTCCAGATCTGCAACACAGTAGTGGATGTTGGACATGA
Source organism: Gekko japonicus (assembly GCF_001447785.1). Lineage (NCBI taxonomy): Eukaryota > Metazoa > Chordata > Lepidosauria > Squamata > Gekkonidae > Gekko > Gekko japonicus. The sequence goes on from NW_015171518.1 coordinate 630,790, forward strand.
TCACTTCAACCTCCTCAGCCTGGAAATATAAAACATGCATCATCATGAGTGATCAGCAATACAATCTTCTTTCTAAAGGATGCATTCTTTCAGGCACCCTTTACAGCTGAGGATTAAACAGACATTACAAGAAACATGGAATTGCAGCCAGCCCATGTTTCTTTGCCCCTCTTACTTGTAGTATCTAGGTAAAAGACAGCATATGATGTGCATAGTGGAGCCCCGTTCCCATGTGAAAAGAAGAGTTGGTTTTTATACCACGTTTTTCTCTGCCCAAAGGAGTCTCAAAGTGTCTTGCAATCACCTTCCCTTCCTCTCTTGACGGCAGGCACCTTGTGAGGTAGGTGGGGCTGAAAGAGCTCTGAAAGAACTTTGACTGGCCCAGGGTCACCCACAGCAGGCTGCATGTGGAGAAGTGGGGAATCAAACCCGGTTCTCCAGATTAGAGTCCACTGCTCTTAACCACTACACCATGCTGGCTCTATCTCATCACTGGTTGTCCACTGTGAAGGCAGAGCAATCAACAGTATGAAAATGTCACATCACAAATTGTTTTTACCTAGCCATTATGAAAAAGAGATGTGGTGTGGCAACAGCACAGTGGCTTAGATCTAAGTGTTTCCACAGAATTTCTCACATTCCCCATCTCATTGCAGCCCAATGTGCCCCCCCCCCCCAAGGAACAACATGTCAGGAGGCATTTGTAAAATGTTAAGGTACCACAGGACTCTACTTTTGTTTTCCCTAAAACAGACTAGGCACGATTATGGACATGATCACAAATCTAGTTTAGGGCTAACATGCATAGGGATAGAACATGTGCTTTCTGCCTTGTAGGTACAAGGCTTAATCCTTGGCATTTTCAGTTATATGATCTCAAGAAAAGGAAGGACACTGCCTATGTCCTTTAGAGAGTTTCCACCAGCCAGAGCAGACATTACTGACCTAGATGGACAAATGGTCTGATCGCATTACATAGCATCACATGTTTGTGCTCATGTTCAGTTCTTTGCAAACTCTGGAATAATCCTCAGTTTACAATTGTATCAATACTGTATTCCAATAATGTGTTTACATTTAAAGCATACATTTAAAGGCAGGAATAATGATACTGACTTGTGGAATCCTCTCCAGGATGTACGTCTGAATACGGTTGACAGTCCTCTGGTAAGAAGGTGAGTAATGGCCTGTTTCAGGTGGTCCAGCAAAGGCATCTAGGACAGCTTCATGGGCAGTTCTCCTTCAAAGAAATACATAATAATCAGACACTGTACAATAATCATTTTGTCTGCATGTTGGTCTGCAGCCTAACAGCTGCATCTGAGTCCTGTAGCACTTTAGACACCAACAAGATTTTGGGGGCACGGGTTTTCATGAGTCAAAGTTCCTTTTGTCTGATGAAGGGAGCTTTGACTCTTGAAAGCTTATATTCCTGAAAACTTGCTACTGGACTCAGCTCTGGCTGTTCTAGCAAACTACATTAAATTTCGAGAGGAACCAGAACCTTTACTAAAGGGTGTTAAATAGAGGCTACGGAGGCACTGAGGCTGCTAGTGCACCATGGTGCAGGTGTGTGGCTGCTGGATGGTTAGCAGCACTTAGAATGCACCAGGGGTCATTTCGTAGAAAAAGAGCTAGGGGGACTCATTAGCATAACTCATTAGCATATGCCACACCCCCTGACATCACCGGAAGTGTGTCCTCCCCACAGCCGGCGGCGACCTCCAGCGGGCACCAGCAGGGAGCTCCAAGCCCCGCCCTTCCGCACCTCACCCGGGGGGATGGCGTCCCCCCGCGTCCCCCCCCCAAATGACCCCTGGAATGCACACAGGTGATCACATCACTGGCAAGCATCAGGTGCTGCTATTGTCTAAGCAGCCGTGTGACTGTGCAGTACAGCAATGGTGGCTTTGCTGCCTCCTCTTGATGGTTTCAAGGTAGGGTTGCCAGATGCCTTCCTCTTGGCAGTGGGGGGATTGGGGGTGAGCATTTCAAGGGTGGGTGGGGACCTCACCGATGGCACTTCCGGAAGTGACATTGGCAACGTCCGGGTGATGCTCTACTTTCTGGGTAAAACTTTATGGTAAAAAGAGCTACAAACCGTAGAGTTTTGCCCAAAAAGTAGAGCGCCGCTGATGTCGCCAACATGATGATGTCACTTCTTGAATGTCAGTGATGTCATGTGGGGATGTCTGTTTGGGGGTGGGGCTCCCCCACTGGTCAGCTGGCCGGTGGCAGGCCAGAGCCCACAAAAGTGTGGGATCCCCCGCCCCCACCTGGGGACTGGCAAGCCTATCTCCAGGAAGAATGCTGGACCCCCCTCTGAATTCAGCAGAAGGTGGTGGTGGGAGCTGGTCCACCAGTGAACCACCACATGGGCTGTTACAACAGGTCTTGAATGTTTTCCTCCCTCCTTCTGTACCGCCCTCAGCTGTGCACGGTTGAGGACGTAATAACTGGGAAGTGATTTTTCACACTGTATTCAGGAAAGCAAGAGAGAGGAAATAGTTTTGTATGACATGCATGTATCTGCTTGAGAAATGTTTTCCGTATGATCATATTAAGCATGTCAAGTGGGGCCTAGTGATGGTCTAGGAGTGCCTTATATCCCAGTATAACTGAAACTCTGTGTATGTGTGGACTTCATCAGTCCCTTGGATGGAAAAACCACTGGGAGCCCTGATAAGAGCATGTTATAATACACAGCAATGGTGGCTTTCCTGCCTCCTCTAGATGGTTTCCAGGTAGGGTTGCCCTATGCCTTCCTCCTGGTGGTGGGGGGCTTGGGGTGGGCATTCCAGGGGTGAGTGGGGACCTCACCGATGTCACTTCCAGAGCCCTGATAAGAGCATGTTATAATACACAGTGTTTTATCGGGAGTGGAAAGTGAAGTTAACATCCATGTGGTAGGTCAATAGTCATGGTGCCGTTTGTCCCTTAAAAATGTGATGGTGAAAAAAAATCTGAGTAGTTAGGTACTTCCATATCAAAGTTGTACAGTGGAAGAGTGCAGAGATACCAAAGATTTCAAAAGCTTCACAAAGTAGAATTGCTGCCACTTTTACATAAATTGTGGCTAGACATGTAATCCCTTGCAAGAGGACTGTAAAGCAAGGAAGTGTCCACTTTTGAAAGAACTAAACAACAACCAGGTTCACCAAATCATGTGGGCATGAGGGGAATTTTGTTGCCAGTCATAAATTCAACAGCTGCCTGTGATAGTTGCACAGCTACACTGCACACAACAACTGCAACAGCATTAAGAAAAGGAAAAAAAAGACTACAACAACGAAGACTCCGCCATAGGGTGCCTGCTAGGTTAGTCACCTCCCCATTGTATGTGGGTGGCCTTAGATTAGGAATGGTATTAACTCTATGATGTAAACCGCTCAGAGCCCTTAGGGGGTGAGTGGTATATAAATCGAAGGAATAAATAAATAAATTAATTAATTAATGTGGCATCTGGAAGGAAATATTTTGCATTGTCCCTTGAACAAAGTACTCCAGGAAGCAGTCCCCTGCAACAAACATGTGGTATTCATAACAAAAAGAAGACAAACAGATGTTGATTGCACAAAAATTATATAGGAGACCCTTAGGAGGGATCAATCATTTTCATAAATAGCAATGTTTTTAGGATTTGCAGCTTTCCAACAGAAAAAGCTTGTCTGCACATTTATATATATGAATTAGTTTAAATAAATACAAATTTAAAACACTGAACAATGCTAAGGCTGAGCTCTAAAGAAAGCAAGTTAAAAGGCCAGTTTAAGATAACATCCCTAGAAGCTTTAGGCTGATCCTGCATTGCACAGGGGGTTGGACTAGGTGCCCTGTATGGCCCCTTCCAGCTCCATGATTCTATGAAGCAGCATGCAGTCAACCACAGTGAACTCCACAAGAAGTCATGTTGATAAAGCCTCTCATAGCTACAGCTCTCTGATTAAACACCTTCCTTATCCCTATCCACTACTACTTATCAATATGCTTTTTATCCTGTTGTATATTGAACTGTTCCCTTACTGTGGATAATTTTTAGTTATTTATTTACAGCATTTATACTCCATCATTCTTCCCAGTGGAGATCTAAAGCAGCTCACATTGTTCTCCTCACCTATATGTCATCCTCATAACAATCTTCTCTAACGTGAACCCAAGATGGCTTCCCTTTTATCCTCACAACAGTCCTATGAGGTAGGTTCAGCTGAGAGTCTGTGACTAGCCCAAGGTGACCCAGGGAGCTTCCAAGGCAGAATGGGGATTCAAACCAGGGTCTCCCAGATCCCAGTCCAATACTCTAACCACTATACCACACTAGATCTCATGGGTATGTAATTGTGCCATATGTGTTGTGTTCAGTTCTGGTCACCGTATCTCAAAAAGGATATTGCAGAGATGGAAAAGGGGCAGAAGAGGGCAATCAAAGTAAATAAAGGGTTGAAACCCCTTTCCTATGAGGAAAGGCTCGAGATCCTGCAATAACAAAGGTTTATAAAATTATTCATGAGGCGGGAAAATGGATAAAGAGAACTGTTCTCCCTCTCACCTAATAGTAGCACTCAGGGGCAACCAATGATGTCGATGGGGAACAGGTTAGGGACAGACTAAAGGAAATACTTCTTTACTCAAAGAGTGATTACGTTGTAGAATTCACTGCCAATGGAGGTAGTTATTATGGCCATGAGCATAGATGGCTTTAAGAGGTATTAGATTCATGGAGGATAGATCCATCAGTGGTTCCTTAGTCACGGTGACTAAAGAAAAGCTTCATATTCAGAGACAGTAAACCTCTGAATATCAGTACTAGTAGGCAGCATCTGGGGAAGGCCTTGGCCTTTATGTCCTGTCTGTTGACCCTCTAGGACAACCGATGGCCTCTGTGAGAAACAGATGCTGGACTTAGATGGACCACTGGTTTGATCCAGCAAAGAGGTCCCATAGGCTTTTACTGTACCAGAGGCAGTCATAGTCCAAGCATCCTGTGCAGTCACCATAGCACCACTTGATCAGCGATTCTACTGACAACACCCGTTCTCTCCTGTCTGGGAGTGTGGTGTATTTATCCTTGAAGAAGTCTGCAAAGCCTGATTGGGTTGTCTTCATAATTTTCAGATCCTTAATGCCAGAGAAAACATTTGGAGAACCTATAATCCAAAATATAAGAAACAAAAAAAAACCCTTATTGCAAAGAAATTATTTCAGATGAGCAAGGGTGTGCTGGAGTGCAATGATACATGCAAGTAAATTACATTTCTGAGATTCCTCAGGATCCTAATTTGCTTTCATATTGGTTTGTTCTGCTTGTAATTTCTGTCACAGACACGTCTCACCAAACCTGTAACAAAGCAGCAGAGGATTTTGAAGGAAGTTTGCTTGACAGATTTAGCAAGGTGTATTTTAATTCACTTGCACAGGAGCAGAGGTCTTGCAAGTAGCTCTACTTTGGCCCCGTTCATACGAGCCCATTTGGGCCGGGAGTGGGACGGAACGGGGGCGGAGCAAACGGGCGCGATCCCACCTCAACATCTGGGGAGCTGCCGTCTCCGTCCCCGATCCGTCCCGAATGGCGATACCGTGCAGTAAAAAACAACCACCTCTCTAGGTGGTTGCAAGCGTCTGGAGCGGCCCAAGCCGGGCCGTGGGATCGGCGGAGCGTCCACTCCCATCGGGCGCGTCTGATCGTGCCGGGGAGAGGAGGCGCTGCGGCCAGGGGATCCGTGGGATCCCGGCCGCAGCATCTCAACGTTGGAGCGGCTCTATTTAGCCGCGCTTGCCTCGTGGTTTCCCTGCCATGTGGCAGGGGCCTTTGATTCAGCAGCTCATTGTGCAAGATGATGCTTTGCAGTGTTCTTGTCCTTGTTCAACTCAGAGCTCATTTCAGATTAAATTTTTAGTCCAGTGGCACCTTTAAGACCAACAAAGTTTTATTCACAGTAAAAGCTTTTGTGTGCAAGCACACAGTCTCAGAATTTAAAGGTGCCGCTGGACTCAAACTTTGTTCTGTTGCTTCAGACCAACACGGCTACCCCACCTGAATCTATCTCATTTCAGATTATTACAGTAACAATGTGATGGTCAGCAACAATGAGCCTCCCCATCAGTTTGCTAACACCTGCATTTTTCTTCCTGTGTTTCAGATATTTATCTCTTTATTTTATCAATGTATGTCCTGCTATTTTGGCCTCTTAGGGTTCTCAAGGAGGTTTGTACTATTTTAAAACAAAAATGACAAAGATTACAGAAATTACTTAACTGAAATAATGTAGTTAAATTATCTGACTTCTAGATTTACCTCCAAAGGCATGGAAGTTTAAATACTTCCAAAGAACCACAAGGATTGTGCTGTCTTTTGTCAGGAGCCTGAATGAACTAGATAAAGATCGTCTTAGCTTCTTTGTTTCCTCTCTACCAAAGAGGGGTTGTGATAACAAGTAGGTCATACACTGCAAACGATGGGGACTAAAGTGGAAAAACTATAGTGAGAACCACTAAAGTACAGGGGCTATTGGACAAGGCCTGGGTAGACCTGTGCTTAAATCACAGCTTCAGCCATGAAGCTCACTGGGTGACCTTGGACCAGCCAAAATCTCTCAGCCTGACCAGGAGGTAAACATGTATGGTAAAACCCCTATCTATACCAATCAGAAGGTAGAATAGGATAGAAACACAATAAGCAATTCTGGATTCTGGATTGTTTTCTCACCTCAGCAAGGGTTAAAATGGATCTCTCTAATATTTGCAGACCAAAATAGACACCACTCCTCTTTCTCTTTTTTACAGTAAATCCTTGAACAACTCCCACTGTTCCTACTTCTGTTCTCTTGGGAAAAGATTAAGATATTATGGACAGAATAATAGTTATTGTCTTACCGTTCAAATTCCGTTCCACTTCACAAAAGCGAACTCCTTCAGAACTGTAGAGAAAAGCATGGGCATGTGGGACACCATCCTAGAGATTACGAAGGAAAAACAAATGTTGTAAATAAAACCGCTGCGTCTTTTGCTGAAGCTTCTAAAATGACAAACTAAGTGACAAAGTATCAGCAGGCAAACGTAATATGAAATATTGAAGACTCAGTCCAGGGCTTCACCAGCTTCACTCCCTCCATTCCCACTGATTCCCGTCCTCCATCAGCCTCTTTCAGAGAGCTGCATTGCATAGGGCACAGACTAGTTTGTGCCCCCAGACTGCGGGTTCCAGTCTTTATGGGGGGGGGAGGCTTCCTTGGCTATACCCATTCGTATGAAAGAACCACACACACAACCGATTCGGAAAATATGTGGGTAAATTGGCCACAACTTTATTGGCTACTGCCATAAGAAGCATTGGCACAGCATGGGCCGCATCGGATCCCCTGCATCAGCTGGCCCCTCAGCAAGCCGATGTACCCGTCACCAGCCAGCCAGCCAGCCTGGGTAGCGACCCATGGAATGGCAGGTTGCTGGAGCCCACACAGATGACTGCCCCTTCATATTCTCCCCTGCCATCTGGTTGTGAGGGTACCCACTGTTAGTCCTTGAGCAAGTATGCTCCATTTTGTTCCTCACACCAAGACCCAATGAGGGGGTCCCCATATCCAGGAAATGGTGTGTGGGCCAAATTCTGTAAATGGATCCGGTCCCATGCTGTTACTGCTAAAGTTGTGACAAGAAATATAGCAGAAGGATGAACATCTTAAGGTAAAACAAAGTTGTAACAAGAAATATTAAGGAAATACATCACAAGGTAAACCATAACCCCTCCTATTTAATTGTGGACCACTATTCAGATGAGCCACGTGCTCCTACCCTCACATGTAGGGGCAGGATGGGTTGGTGATCTGGTCTGTGGCCTGAACAAAGACTGGGGGCATATGGCCAGTGGCTGGCCCCTTTACCCCAGCCCTCCTCCCCAGCCACCCTGGCGCCCTGCCATTGGCTCAAGGCGAGGGCCAGGGGTATTTTCCCTGCCGTCAGCCACCCATCTCACCCAGCCTCCGGAAAGCTCTCCCCCCCGCCTGGCCCCGCAAAATGCGGGCTGTGCTGGATTCGGGCCCTTTCGGCTTTGTAAGATCAGTGTACCTTTTCCAGGCGTTGCCATGGTACCTCTTGGATAAAGACATTGCAGTATATCACATGGCAATATTGTGTGAGGAAGTGCTCACACAGATCGAGGCCAAAGTCCTCTATTGTTCTGATCTAGTGAGAGAAAAGATGTGTTCAGTATAATCCATTCCTACATTGAGATATGGATTTAGAAAAAGTACTGTATCATACGATATGGTCAGGTTTTGATTAAATGAAACTTCCTGGTCATTACTAATCATAATCTTGATTAAACCAAATGCTCTTAATACTCCATGGCAAGAGGGTCTACAGTTTAATTACAAGCAGATGAATGTAAAAGTTCTAACTGGGATCGAGAGCATTGCTTATATTTGTACAAGATGCTTGGAGTAATCTAATGGAATTTTTTGTCATCTTTGAACAGCTAATCACTACATTCTATCATAAAATTCCTTTTGAAATTTCTCTCATTTTATAGTTTACAGCTGCTGTGGAGTGCTTGTTTAAGGAAAACAAGACTAAAGGTCCTGTGAGCTCACATACCTAGTGCCATGGTTCTTTGAATCCTAGTCCACAGTACAACCCCCCCCCTTCACTCAATTTCTTATGTGTTATGCCATGAAAGAGAGAGAAAGAGTGGCTCCTAATTTATCTGCTACATATTATGCATTTTATTTTGATTAATCAAAAATCTGCTGTAAAATTTATGTGGCATTGAAAACATGCATTTATTTGTTAGTGAAAATCCATTAAAGGTTTTTAAAATTATATTTTAAAATTATTCAATAAGAAGAATTAAGGTTTTTTTAAAAAAAGATTTCCCAAAACTTCCATGCTCCTGATTATTTTTAAAAATCCAAAATCACCTTCCAGATGTGTGTGAACTGAAGTGAGATAAAAATCTATTGAAGAACAATATTCTCAAACTTGAATTGCTGTTTGTCCATATCAAAATGGTAACATTTGGGTGATTTGACTTTTTCTTTTATTACTGCTTGTAAATGCTTGAGAACTATAGCAAATTTTATTTTCCAGTCTTAACTGACAGATGTTTAAGACGAAAATCATAAGCTAGCAATCCTCCCTGAGGCTCCATCCATAAATTACAAAGTCTTTGTGTTTGTTGAAGAACATCACAAGGGCATTGCATCATATGTGCAATGGGAGTTTTGTGCCTTCCAGACACTCACCTGCTCTTTTCTATTTGTGACCAAAGCAGGCAGAGAAAAGTAGTTTTCACCTCTCTCCCCCACCCCCCATGGAGTAACTATTGGCTTTATTGTAAAACTTATATGTAGCTCCCTGAATAATATGATTTTTACAAAGGAGCCAATAGCGGGTCCATGGAATAATTTGAGAATGTAAAAACAGAAGGGTAAGGAGAAGCTAATTCTTCTTGTTGTTCCTCAACAAACTCAAGAACTTTCTAATGTGTAGATGAAGTTTTAGAGAGAAGTTTTAAAGAACATTTCTGTCATTCTTTGGGAAAGTATTTTTGTTTGCATCATAGTAAATCTGTCATGTAGTTGCATCATACTCCCAGGTCACCGATTTGCTGGCATGATACATATGAAAACATAGCTGTGGTTAAAGCTTGCCTCCCCCACCCCATTGGTCTCAAACATTTGGGGGGGGGGCGAGAACTGATTTGCTAATTGACAGGAAGTACATCAGTACAAACCATAAAGACAATGTCAATACAGGGCCAAACATAGTCACATAAAAACATACCCCACGGCATTTTGCAAAAGCCTGGATTGTATTCTTGATGGTGTCTGTGGGGATGACACACGAATTGTCACTATTTACATATTCATTGACATTATTCAGTCTTATATGTAAAGAGACTTCCAGTTCTTTGATGCAGTGTATCTTGCCCTCTCGACGAACGTATAGGAGCCTCACTGCATTCTTTCCATATTCAGAATTCACATATTCCAGATCCTTAGACTGTAATGGAAACAAAAAACAGGTTCCCCCAACAAATGTTGTTAAAAATATAAGGCATAAGATATATGAGGTGGGACAAATCTCTGAGTCCATGTTCATAGATGGTTAGAATCTGATTATTGTTTTACTAAGAACATATAGGCCCCTTTCACATTACCATTCTAAACTGGTTGTTATCTATTGTTGGCCCATTTCCAAATAAAGCAATACAGGATGGGGGTTTCATGTAGTGAATTTTATTCTGTCAGTGAGCCATCTCTGAAGCGATTTCAAACAGAGCTCCTGAGACATATTTCCAAGAGCTCTGGATAAGTGAGAAACCACTCTTTTTTCATCACACTTCTTTTCCACTCCATTTTCTGTCACCTAACTATTTTTTGTCACCTATTAAGTTGCAAGCACCATCAGTGCAAGGCACTGTATCTATATGGCATGAGTGGTGGCACAGGGGATTTATCCCCTGGTTAAACAACTGAGCTGAACAGGACTGCTGTCAATTCGAGCCCCGCACTGGTGTGAGCTACCAGTCCTTGTCCCCAGCTCGCCATCCACCCAGCGGTTCAAAAGCTTCGGCGAATAGATAAAATGGGTACCACTCCTTATAGAGGGTGACCACACTAAAACCCTCCCCGGTGGGGGTTGTGTTAGCTGATCGGAGGGTCTGCGCGTCAGATCCGAAAGCCAAGAGCAGCGAAGAAAAGCCTGCAATAGGCCATTCGGCCAGTCAGTGGCAGTGGTGCGCTGCAACTGAGAAAATGCTGACGACATCAAGCGACGCCGAAAGGAATGCTGCCGGAACACGTCTGGACCTTACAGCTGACCAAACTCTGTCGACTGCGAAAATGTGTGTGATTTAAATTATATATGTTGTCCTCCCTTACCCCCAGCATTGTTAGTCCCACGTAAAATTCATGAGTAACTAAATCACTCAGAGCCGGCAGCTCTGCATGGATTGAGCGATCAATAAATGGAAAGATTATAGAATAAATGGAAAGATTATTATTATAGAGTCAGCATGAGAAGAGAGGCTGTGATGCCGAGGCAGAGCACTGGTTTATGGGCAAAATGTCCCAAATATCCGTTTGAAGGTACAGGCTTCTCCCACCTTTATGAGTTCTCCAAACTTACTACCACACTCTTGAGTATCATTACCCAGTCAGAATTTACTCACATCTTTTGTTATCCTCTCTTGTCAGTCAGGTTTAATGTGCTGTACACATGCATGTTTCTAAAACATTCTTCACAGGCCAGACCACTTTGTAAACACTGGCTTCAGCCATTAAGTGTATATCACAAAATTTGTTCTTTGGTGAGGCAACCTGGTCAAATAGCATGTGAAAGCTTAACCTGATTAGGTAATTGTTATGTATTAGGACTGGAATATTCCTGGACTATCTACCAGAGACTGGCTGAGCTTGAAGCTCTAGAACAATAGCCCACCAGGAATCTGGAAGTGACCAATGAGAAACTAATGTTATGTAAATAGCCTATTGTTCGGAGTTGGGTGTGGTTTTTGCATGCTGTTTAAACAGGGCTCTTGCCCTGGTGTTTTAGTCTTGTTTCTGAAATCACTTAACAAAGTAGAGCTGTTCACTGCAATGCATCTTGAACCCAGTATTTAATACTGGCGATGGAGGTGGGATCCTGTTGAGTGAGACTGGAGCCCATCTGCACTGCACTGTGCACCGAGCTCCAGTGCCACATGCATCGTACCGCAACTGGGACCATGGCTGCCGCTCCAGGACACTTTGATGCACTTGACACCACTGCAGAGGACTGGGACTCCTATATTTCTTGCTTCAAGTTCTTCCTCAAGTCCTCCGTGATCACCGAGGCCAAGAAGAAGCTTGCCACTTTCTTTCGGGTCTGCGGCCGCTCAACATTCGAGCTTGCCTGATAGCTGCTGGCTCCAGTGGAGCTACGAGCCACTCCATATCAGATGATTATAGACTGGCTGCAGGAGCACTTCACGCCGATGGCCTCCATCATTGCGGCCTGCCACATGTTCTACACGAAGAACCAGGCAACAGGTGAGTTGATCATGGCCTATGTTATGGCCCTCTAGTGTGCTGCCCGACACTGCAACTTCCATGACATGGAGGAAGAACTCCGTGACCAGCTGGTGTGCGGAATTGGGGATGAGTGGATCCAAAGGCAGCTCATTGCCAAGCAGGACCCCATGTTCAAGGTTGCGTTTGAAGAAGCCCTCTTCCCAGAAGCCGCCAAACAGTTCACCACAGAGGTCTACCAAGCTCTGAGCCTACCAGCTTCACAGAGGCCTGACACCGCAGCCCATCACGTGGACACCTCTGACGAGGACGAGGAGGTCCTGAAAATACATCGCCCAGCCCACCACGGCACTAGCACTCCCGCCACAGCTCGCGTTGGTGAATCCACCACCTTGACACCATGCGCCAGCTGCAGGGAGCCCCATGAGTGGAAATACTGCAGTTTCCGAGACACTCGTGTCAGAGCTGCAGAAAGGTCGGCCATATTACCCACACCTGCTGTTCCAAGGGAACCCGGAGGTGACAGTCCGGACCATCGGGAGTCTCCACACGACATGGAACTGCACTCCACCATTGTCCAGCATCACCAGGTACTGCAGTTGCCCCAGGACACGCCCGATAAAAGTAAAGTGACTGTTCTAATCGAGGGAGCACCATGCACAATGGAGCTAGACACAGGGTCCTCCATAATCTTGGAGGACACCCTCCGTAGGCTCTGCCCTAAAGTGGGTCCTCGCCTTAGCCTGGCTGGTTTCACCGTACAGGACTTCCAACAGAATGAAGTGGCAGTGAAAGGGGTGGTACAGTACTGGAATTTTGAAGGACTCTTGGACTTGGGGTAGTAGGGGGGCATTGCACAAGTTTACTAGGATTAACATGGTTCGAGCCCCTGGGGTTCTGAGTTACAGGGGTACACCAAGTTACCCGAGAAGACTTTCAGCAGGTGTGTGATAAGTTCACAGCCATCTTTGATGGGATACTCGGTCGCTACACCAGACCCCCTGTCTCCCTCCAGCTCAACCTAGAGGTGCAGCCCATACAGCTGAAGGCCTGGCACATCCCATTCGCATTGAAGCCTAAAATTGATGAGGAGCTGGATCATTTGGTGGACCAAGGGGTTTTGGAACCAGTCTCGCATGCCCTTTGGGAGACCCCGATTGTCACACCCATTAAGCCCAACGGGGACATCCACATCTGCGCGGACTATAAATGTACCATTAATAAGGCACTGCAGGACCACGCCTACCCGGTCCCAGTAGTTAGCCAGGTCTTGGCCTCCTTGGCAGGTGCCAAGATTTTCGGAAACTTGGACTTAGCCCAGTTACCAGCAACTCCCAGTGGATGATGCAACAGCAGAGGCCCAGACCATAGTCATGCACAGGGGCACGTTCAGGATGCGGCGACTACAATTTGGTGTCAGCATGGCCCTGGGAATTTTCCAAAATCTCATGGACTCTCTCCTTAAAGGAATCCTCAGGCACCAGCCCTTCTTCGATGACATTCTGATTGCTGTCCCCACAGAGGAGGAATTCATCTGCTGCTTGAATGCTGTCCTGCAGCGGTTCCAGTCAGCTGGCCTAAAGGTGAAGCGGGAGAAGTGCCTCTTGGGTATTTCACGGGTCGAGCTCCTGGGGTTCTCCATAGACACCGATGGCATCCATTTGGCCCCAGACAAGGTTCACGCCATCGTCAACACCCCCACACCCACTTCCAAGCAGGCTTTCTTGGGGCTAGTGAACTTTTATAATTCCTTCTTACTCCATACAGCTGGGCTGGTGGAGCCGCTTCACCACCTCCTCGACAAGAAGGCCCCACGGGTCTGGGGCCGACAACAAGCCGCTGCATTCCAGACTGTGAAGGAGCTGCTCACCTCCAACACAGTCCTGGCCTATTTTGACAAAAAGCTGCCCGTCATGCTTACTTGCGACACTTCTCCGTATGGGGTTGGCGCCATTCTTGGCCACCAGCTGCCAGATGGCAGGGAAGTCCCTGTGGCATATTACTCCCACACCCTGTCTTCAGCCAAGCGCAACTATGCGCAAATTTATAAGGAGGCGCTGGCCATCATTATGGGGGTCAAGAAGTTCCACAACTCCCTCTATGGGCAGCCGTTCATCATTCCGATGGACCACAAGCCACTGCTGGGACTTCTTGCCCCAGATTGCCAAATTCCCCAGATGCTCTCGCCTCAGGTACTTCGTTGGTCTATTTTCCTTGTGGGGTACCAGTACTCCCTCTGCCACTGTCCTGGAAAGGCGATAGGACGTGCTGACACCCTCAGCCGCTTGCCACATTGCTCCATTGATCTGGACCCTGCTCTTGCGCAACAGATCCTGCTCTTGGAGGAGCTCCCCAACCACCCTCTTCATGTTACAGATATTTCCCACTACACTGTGAAGGACTGGGTGCTCTCCCACATTTCAGACTGGGTGGGGAGGGGCCAGGTGGGCCCAGAATTTACAGCCTTCTCATCCCACCGGGATGAGCTCTCAGTTCACAAAGGGGGGTTATTGTGGGGCGGTCAGGTAGTGGTTCTTGCTCCCCTGCACCTGAGAGTCTTGTCAGACTTGCATGAGATGCACCACAGAATTGTGTGGAATGGACAGCGAAATAGAGGCCTGGGTCCAATGTTGCCAGGCCTGCCAAGAGACATGGCTGGAACTGCCCTGCGCTCCCATGCAACATTGGGAATCCACCCACAACCCTTGGTCCCAGGTGCATTTGGACTTTGCTGGCCCCTTCCAAGGACAAATATTCTTTATTTTGGTGGATTCCTACACCAAATGGCTGGAGGTTGTGTCTGTCACCTCCACCTCCTCCAAAGCGGCAATCCAGGCCCTCAGACAAATCTCCAGCACTCACAGCCTACCTGACACGGTCGTGACAGAAAATGGAACTGCCTTCACTTTGGGGGAGTTCCAGGAGTTCTTGGGCCACTACTTCATATGGCACATCTGCTCCACACCCTTTCACCTGGCCACCAACGGGCAAGCAGAGAGGATGGTACGGACCATGAAGGAGTCCCTCAGGCAGATCATCCACAGGGACTGGGACCACAGGCTGGCGGGATTCCTTTTTGGCCACTGGGTGACCCTGAGTGTAACCACTGGCCACAACCCTGCTGAGTTCCTCATGGGCAGGCATTTTACGCAACTGGACAGACTGCACCCAAACCGAGCCCCAGAGCATCGCCAGTCATCAGAGAGCCAGGAAGCACCCAGAGGGTTTTTCCCAGGTGACCCGTCTATGCATGGAACTTCTCCAGTGGTCTGGCTTGGGTTCCAGCCAGGGTCATCAGAATCACCGGCCCACCTCTCATATGAGGTCTCTACCGATGGGGGACAGGTCCTGCACAGGCACATCAACCAGCTTTGCTGTTGTCTCCTGCTGGAGGTAGCTGACCCAGCACTAGACACCATGGAGGCCAGCTGCCAGGGACCACTACCACGGCCAGCCAAGCCCAGCGGGGAGGGGGATGCACCATGCACAGGGGACTGTCCTGACCGCATGGAGTCACCCACACCCAAACAGACTGTTCCAGAGCCCTGGGACTCTGCTCCTGACCTGCCATCCTTCCCCAGTGGCATGCTGAGACCCCAGACAGGGCCCCCGGGACTGCGCCCACACCACTGGAGCCGAGACGCTCTCAGAGGGAAAGGCACAGGCCAGCATACCTTGAGGACTATGAGTGTTAAGGTGCTTTGGAACTTAGGGGGGAGGGGTGTTATGTATTGGGACTGGAACATTCGAGGACTATCTACCAGAGCCTGGCTGAGCTTGGAGGTCTAGAACAATAGCCCACCAGGACTCTGGAAGTGACCAATGAGAAACTAATGTCATGTAAATAGCCTATCGTTGGGAGTTGGATATGTTTGGGTGTGGTTTTTGCATGCTATTTAAACAGGGCTGTTGCCATGGTGTTTTAATCTTGTTCCTGAAATCTCCCTTATAAATAAAAGCCGACTGGTTGTGGCACTTCTCTAGAACATTCCACACGCTCCAAAATCAGTTCGCTCTCTGATCTGTCATTCAGAGGGTCTCCCTATCCACTGGCTGGTTTGCCTGAGTCCTGCCTCCAACATTCTAAACATTTTGCTAATCCTGATAGCTGCTGGCCACGGGAGAGGCTACTTTTGTATTTGCATTTAAATAGTAAAAAAATCAGCAAAATTTCTCATGAAGCACTGATAATATGTTAATTCTCCAGGCTAGAGTTACCTCTTGTATTACAGGTTCTGTGTGAAAATTACTCCACCTCACCTGCCAGTTTAACTGCTTTCCCTAGTGGATTTATCTCCAGGGGAGGGTGGACAGGGCTGACACCTCACCTCACCTCTCTCAAGAATTTCACTTGTGGGTAGCCTTCTCTTTGCTACATATTTCTCTGTCTGGGGATATATTCTTGTGTGGTGGAATGTTCAGCCATGCGGGCTGAAATTATATGGGATTCCTACCTCTGTGAAAAACTAAAAGGTTCAATTTGGCCTTGCGTTAACAACCAATTTTTGACAATAGCTATAAGGGTAATTCCACACCAGTGGCTTTGTGAGTAGTCAGCTCCCCAAATCAGAGCACTGGTAACTCCAATTCACACATTTAAGGAGCAATAATAATTTGTTTCTATCACTGTTTGGCCATGGCATTAAAGGGGTCTGTACCAGAACTGAGGTTTTGCCAAAACAACAGTAGTTCTACACTCCCATATAGGAAGAACCTGTTCTATGAGGTACTTCTTGTTGCCTCTCTTTTGTATGTATTATGGTCCCTGATCAAAACAACACTATATGTAACCAAGTTCCACAACAGTTGCCAGCAATGTCTCAGTGTGAGCAGAGTCAAACTCATAAAAGTCAAATTTCTACTACAGCCTGCTGTGCCCCCGGTAACCATGTCCTGGTGGCAGTGGTGGGGTTGGGTGGGGCTATAAACAGCATGGGAAGTGAAGTGGCAGGTCTGCAGGGGAGGCAGAGAACTGGTGAAAAGGGCCCCCTCTTTTCCACTGGTATAGGGTTGTCAGACCCACGCGTGGCATAAGATCCAGGAATGGACCCAGGATCCCCCCCCCCCCGGCTGCCAGGTAGGACCTGGCAACCCTAGCAGAAAACATGGTTGGGGGATCTAAATCAAAACTGGACGTTCTAAAGCAGAGTGTTTCTGATACAAAATACACACTCTCATACGAGTAGTGGTCAATATAACCAATTGTGGCACTATAAAGCTAATTTTGTGTGTGTACACACACACACGAACACACACACCTGCACACAGAATAAAATCAAGGTCATACCTGCGGAGACTGTTCAAATGAACAGAAAGCAGGGACTAGAAAAGCAGGGGCAAAAATATGACTAGAAACCGACAGGTGAGCACAAAGGCTATGATGATCCCTATATCTGATGAAGGGAGCTTTGACTTTTGGAAGCTTATATCCCCAAAAAATGAGTTGGTCTCTAAGGTGCTATTAGACTGGAATCTAGGTGAGCCCAGTTGAAAGACTACTATTGGTGCTGCTGCCCTAACACCAGTAGTTAGGACTAAGCACATGATCCTTTATTTCTTATGTTTCTGTCAAGCATGCTGACAATATTGTATGAAGTCAAGCCTCACATAAGGCACAATATTTCTCAACCAGCCTTGAGTCAATATCTGGCTAGTGTGGAGCACTTAAAGAATTTGCCCAGTGGAAGAAATATGTCAGTGAGGCATTCCAGTGAAGGGAAGGGCATTTTTTATAAAATGTAATGAGGATTTCCTGTCTAAACCTTGAAGGAAACCAGGAAGTGAAAGCAAGTGCTACAAGCAATTGTAAAAAGTTTACAGGAAAGAAAAATGAGAAATGTTTTAGGTGTGGCCACAGAACTTCCACTATAGCCACAAGAGCGTCACACCCCCATCAATATTCAATCCAATAATTTACATGGTAAAGGTTGTCCTAGAAACCAGTGAGTGTGAAGTCCCACCCTAGACCAAATTTATTTTATTAATTTGTTTGATGATACAGTTGTCAGTGGTCTTCCTGCTTCTTTTTACTTCTTGTCCCTTCTGCCAGGGCTTTTTTTGTAGAAAAAGCCCAGCAGGAACTTATTAGCATAATAGGCCACACCCAACAGCAAAAACTCATTAGCATATTAGGTCACACCCTGACAGCACATCTCATTAGCATATTAGGCCACACCGCCTGTTACCAGAAGTGTGGTCACCCAGCCACACCCACCTTTTGCTTCTTATTCTATTTACTTTGTTTATTGTCAAAACCCAGGGCTTTTTTTGTAGCAGGAACTTCTTTGCATGTTAGGCCACACACCCCTAATGTAGCCAATCCTAATGAGTTTCTGCTGTTGGGTGTAGCCTATTATGCTAATTAGTTCCTGCTGGGCGTGGCCAATACAGGAGCCAGCCGGAACTCCGTTCGTGTGCGTTCCTGCCCAAAAATAGCACTGCCTTCTGCAGCTGTTTTCTATCACTTTGGCTACATTCTTGTTTCTTTGCTCCTCCTTTTTTCTTTCCTTCTGAACCCATTCGTTATGGTGGCCAAATCAAAAGGCCTTGGGTCCACATTTGAAAACCAGTTTTAAAATTGGCCCAGCCAATTGCTGAAGCTTTGGGCAGCCTATTCACACACTTCATAGCACCCCATAGAATCCCAGGGTTGCCAGGCATGGCCTGGAAAGTAGCAGGAGACCCAGGAAGATGCAGACATGAGAGGAAAGACCCAGATAGTGAGGCTTAACTAGCCCATGGCACAGACTTCCTATTTGTTTCTATGACTGTAACTTAAGCAGCGAAGTTCAAACCTCAGCCTAGAATGGTATCCATGTTTAAGATTGCTGAACAGTTTAATTTGTATTATCCAACCCAGTTTCTCCTTTTCTAATGTCTGTTGCAGTTAATATAGTAGAAGAATGGTGTGAAGGCTCCTACTCAACCTTTGAAGACTAGCCAGAAGGAAACTCAAAGGGAACATCAAGAGACTAAAATCCCACCAGGGTGCTTATAAGCTATTTAAAACCACACTAATTGAGGCCTGGATAGATGCATAGATCAGGTTAGGAAAGGTATCACTAAGTATAAAAGGATGCTTGTGTGGCTAATAACCCAAATTTTAAAAAAAGCCATAGAAGGCAAAAAAGTCACTTAAAAATTAGAAAGTACACTCAAATAACGTGAACAGAAAGGAACACAGGTTCTGGCAAAACAACCATAAGTTGAAAATACAGCAAGTAAAAAGAATTTGAGGAGTGTGTTGCTAAAAAATCAGACAAACAGAAGCAGGAAACCAGTCAGGAAGACAATTGGGCCACTGGATCAAATTATTGCTTTAGGAAGATGGGGAGATGGCAGAAAGACTTTATTCTTTGTGTCTGTTTTCACTGTGGAAAATATGATGCACATTCCCATGTCGGAACCCCTATTTTCAGGAAAGGTTTCTGAGGAACTGAGTCAAATTGAGGTAACAATACATGAAATTATAGGATTATTAGGCAAATTTATTTCCTTCATTTGTACCCTGCCTTTCTCCCCAATGGGGACCCAAAGTAGCTTACGGTGTTCTCTTCTTCTCCATTTATCCTCATAACAACCCTGTAAGGTAGGTAAGGCGGAAAGTGCAGTGTCAGCTAGGTCACCCAGCAAGCTTCCATGCCACAGGAGAGATTCAAATGTGGGTCTCCAGGATTCTAGACCAACATTCTAATCCTATACCACACTGGCTTTCTATTAAAGCTAGCTCCAGGTCCAAATGGCATTGTTTTTTCATTTCGTTGGGGGGGGGGGGTTTGGCTAGGAAAGCAGGCAGTTTATTTAAGAATGACTCATTCTGATACCAGTGCACTGAAGTGCCCAGTAAGCTGCCATGTTTTAACTGACACAGAGTTCATGTTTTATAGAGGAATGTAAACAAGGCAGTCAGGCTCTGATAACTCTGAGGAGCCTTAATTCTGATGTTAGACATAACTTTTTCCTGACCCTTGCTCACAGAACACTTTGAAGGACATAATCTTTCGATGATATACCCACGTCTCCATTGTGTGATCATCATGTCCCGGAAGCCTAAAGGCCATGAGGTTAATTTGGGGTAAGGGTTGGATGGAAGGTCAGAAGCATCATAAAATATGGGAAACTTATCTAGGAAATTGGCTCGACTATCAGAAACTAGTTATCAATGTAATCATTCTATCTCATGCTCAACAACTAAAATAAGGAGAGGATACTGGATCTTTACCTCAGCTAGCTAATAATGAACTAAATTTCTCTAACGGTAGGTGATGTGAAAACAATCCTTGGGGGATGTATATGCCTAGGATTTCTCCACATGGCACCTGCCACTACTTCCCCTGGTGGCTGCCAAACTTTTCAAAAAGTGGGCAGAGCCATTGAAAGCCAAGGCTTGTTATTGGTTGCCTGCATTTAAACAGAAGGGTTTTCCATGTCTGCAATAGCAGCCACAGCCACTGGAGAGCCAGAAGTACTGGTAAGCAGCTGGGCTTTCCTTAGCCAGTATGTGTTTCTATTCCTCCTTCAGACCTGACCTATTGATGCCATGTGCTTCTTTTCCAAAACACAGAAAGTGTTTTGTTTTGTTTTGTTTTTTGATAATTTTTATTATTTTAAACAAAACAAACAAACAGACAGACAAACAAATATACATGAGAGTGATAACAACATTATATCTCTTAAACTACCTCATATATCTAATTGCCAATCTTTCTGCTATATATCTATGCAAGCCTATATTTAACATTAATATTTAAGCAGTGTCTAAGCATTTCACTACAATTTCTATAAATCTAGTTTTAAGTATACCTATAATTATAGATCTATAATTTTTGCAACTCAGTAGATTAACAATACATGTTTTCTTCTATTTAGACATTATCTAAGCATTCTACAATAATCGTATAAAATACATTTTAGTATTAACTAAAATTAAGCAATTCTACAAACTCATAGCCAATTTTTTTCTATTTGTTCTAGTTGTTTTAACATCACCATAAATTCTCTAACCTACCTCTTATATCAAACTAGAATCTTAATATCACCCTTGCATGCACATTTTAAAATAATCTTCCAATTAATTAGGTTTTTTTAAGCATATCTATATTCCCTAAACAATCTTCCCTCAATTATACAAACTCAAATCCTTAAACCAATCTTGTTTGTATAACACTTTTTATATCAGATTAGGTCCTTAATACCTCTATAAATTTGCAGTCTATGTAGTCAACTATTATGAGCCTCATGAGCCTTACCTATCTTTTAAAATAATCTTCAAATAACTGCATTAAATATGAGTTAGGGTTTTTAAGTGTACTTCTCTTGCCAATCTTATTCAAATACATATTCATAGGTATTCTCTAGACCAATCTTTATTTATACAGTTTGTTCTCTTATAGTTTATAATTCATCTGTTATAAGACTTTCTAAGGCACTTAAAATTGATCTTCCCCTTAATATTTTTAATATGGGCTATAGTTTTGTAAATGTATTAAAAAGTATATTCAATTATAATCAGTGTTGATCAGTTACATATGCATAAAGATAAGATATCCCGTAGCCCATCTTAGTTAAATGGTTCCCTAAACCAGTCTTATTTATAAAGCTCAATTCTTTTCTTCTTTTTGTGATTTCTTCTTTTCAATAAAGTCTTGTTTCTATGTCTTTTCCCCTTGTAGGGAGAGAAGATTTGCTTTAAAACTTGCCATCTGTATTCAATTTTTAAGGTACTAAAGGATTCCATAAATTCTGTTTTATCTTCTCTCTGGAATATTTCTCCCTTTATAACTTTGAGGATTCTAGAGTTTTAACAGTCTTTTAGTAGATCTGTTATTCTCACTGTAGATTGGGCCAACTTATTTGTGGTGTTGTTCTGCATCTTGCACAATTTGGTGCTGAGGTTCCTTTTCTCTGTAGGTTAAATCAGTTTGATTGTAGTGTTGTTCTATGTCTTGCGCAGTTTGGTGCTGAGGCTCCTTTTCTCTATAGGTTAAATCCACCTGATTGTAGTGTTGTTCTGTATCTTGCACAGTGTGGTGCTGAGGTCCTCCCAGGACAACTGCAGCAAGTTGATTGCTGCAGAGATATCTAAACATACATCATCTAGCATTTTTTCTGTGTGTCCTGTTCATCCATTTTAATGCAATAGCAAAAGTCTCAGTTCAGCCCAGCAAAACCTAGAGTCTCTGCAAATTATTTGTCAGTAGTCTCTTCAAGGCTGACCACATTCACCAGATAATGGCTCTCATAGACATATTAGCAACCAAGAATGTTTCAACACATATCAAATGCTTTGCAGCTTTATAATGAATTCTAGACACAATGAGCTTTTCTGTTCTCAACAATGGAGCATGATGTCATAAGGAATTGTTACAAAATAAAGAATTCAACTCTGAATGTCTGTCTGTCTGTCTTTCTTTCTTTCTCTCCTTTTGTGAAAGCTCAAATAACAGTCCCTCTTTGCCCCAAGAAGTGTTTAGCTCACCTTACATTTCATGACTCATCCTAGCCGCTTAGCAAAAGAAGGAGGGGGGAATTTGCCCCTCCTTTCCTTGTCCTTTTAGAAATTTAAAGGGGCTTAACCAAAAGATCGTCAGGTTCTTCAGTGTTACTTTTACAGGTACTTCCGATACATATCTTCATCGGTGTTATGGATGAAGCTCAAAGTAACTCTCTTGATTTTGGGGCATTCACAGCTGGTGCAGTCATGGCTGCCATAACTGCGCTGATTCATTCCTTGCGTCTGGGATGAACCAGGGCTTCCACCCACTTGTTGTTGTGAGTGGGGTCCCCAAATCAAGTCTCTTGCACCAGACCTCCCTCTAGGAGGTCCAGTGGAGATCAGGATCCCCTGAAAACTCCCCTAAAAAGAACAAAGAGGCGGCAGTACCCAGGAGTGATTCCCGGTGCCAACCATGTCACTGTTCTGCAGCCCCGCCCTCTCCCAAATGGCATTGTTGATCTTCTAATCACTATATGTAACTTGCCACTGAAATTAACCTCGGTACCAGTAGACTGGAAAGTACCAAATGTTACTCTGGTTTTTAAAAAGCTGTCCAAAGGAAATCCAGGAAATTACTGTCCAATTAGTGTAAAGTCTGTTCTGGGTGCATTAGTAGGAACTGTTATTAAAGACAGAATTATTAACCATGTAGAAAAAGAAATTCTGCGGAGGGAAAATCAGCATGGTTTCTGCAAAGGGGAGTCCTGCCTCACCAGCCTTTTAGAGTTCTTTGAGAAGGTTAACAAACATGGATAAACGTGACCTGGTAGACATTATACTGTTGAATTGATTTTGACAAGCTGCTCTAAGTAAATGTAACAATCATGCAATAAGAAGACAGGTTATTTTATGGATTAAAAATTGGTTCAGTGACAACTAAAGAGTAGGAATAAATGGACAGTTTTCAAAGCAGAGGGAAGTTTGGAACCCATGCTGTTTAATCTGTTGATAAATTATCTTGAATTTGAGATGAGCAGTGTAGTGACCAAGATAATAACAAATTATTGATGATAACAAATTATTCAGGATGGTGAAAAATGATGGATTGTGAAGAGCTCCAGGAGGATCTTTTGTGCCACAATATGGCAAATGAAATTCAACAAAGTGCAGTGCTAAGTAACATACATTAGGAGTAGAGACAGAGATGGAAAGTGATCCTAGGCTTGCAGTGGAAAGCTCAATAAAAATAGGCACACTCCATGCTGGGAAATATTAGTAAAGGGATTAAAAATCAAATGACCAATTTTGCAATGCCCTTGTGTACAGCTATGGTGTGTCTCAAAAAAGATGTTACACAGCTGGAAAAGTACAGAAGTAAAAATATTTTGTACAGAGTCATAATTGTTCATCTACTATCTTAGTTCAGTTTCCAAATAAGCATTACTCATCCAAGTGAGAAAAAAAGCTATGCTCTGTGTTCCCTACATGGATGTGATTGGGGCTCAGGGCCTGTTCCCTAGTGGTGACAAACTTTCATCCTGGAAAAATCCACTAGACTGTTTCTCTGCTTTCTTTTGAAGCACACTCATTTTTTTTAATTTTAGAAAGTCTCCTTGATTTAGAACTAGGACAAAATAGTCTTGTGTAAAATAGGATACTACCAAACCAGCTGGTACAAAATTAGTTATCATAATAGCTACTTGAAAAATGAGAAGCCAACAATTTAAATGTATGAAACTGACACGTGCCAATCATAGCATATAATCATGCATTACAATGAAGATGCAAAGAAGAATCGGTCTGGAATGGAACATAAAATGTAACTTTTCTCATTATGATCACACTGTCTTGAATCCAACAAAATCCACTCATACAGCAGACATTGCAGAATGAAAATTTCCCACTTCCCCCTCCCACTGTAGCCCACTGAGCCTTTCTGAAATTTTGTCCAGGTGGGTGGGTGAGGGGTCAGGAAAGGAACAGCATAGTAGGGTTGCCAGCCCCCCCCCCCGCCACTGGCAGGTAATGATGAGGTATGGCTGCCAGATCCAGGTTGGAAAACTCCTGGAGATTTGGGGGTGAAGCCTGGGGGGGACAGGGACCTCAGTGGAGTACAATGCCACAGAGTCCACTCTCCAAAACATCCAGATACTCCAGGAGAACTATCTCCATAGTCTGGAAATGAGCTGTAATTCCAGGAGATCCCTAGGCCCCATCTGGAGGATGGAATCCCTACAGCACAAAGAGCAAGAGGAGGGTCTTCATGGAAGGGGGAACTGGAGGGAATTGCCCCCATATTCTGAAAACGGAAGGGTCCATAGGTCTTCACAACCCGATAGTTAGATACTATCACTTACCTGGTGGTGCTTGCCTTAAATAGACTTTGTATAATATCAAATACTTTGCATTGCATTACATTGCAAAAATACTGTATGATACAGAGACTCTAACATGGGCCACACATACCAGGTCATCATTTGAGAACTACAATATGAAATAGTGACTTGCATGCATGAATACCCAATACCACTGAAAGGACTTCCTCACATCACTGATTTATTTATTGGAGCTGTATCCCAGCTTTCTTCCATTGTGGAACTGGTAGTAGTTTATACAGAATTACCATGAAGTCTCCCATCCAAATACCAGAAATGAACAAATATTTTTAGTTGTTTTCTTTTCATACATTTTGCCACAAGCCTTTTTATTTCACCCATTTTCATTGCTGGTATTTCCAATTTGTTTCTTTTATGGCATTTTTGGTGATACTTCAATGCCTTTTGTTTGCATCATCAACATAAAAATAACATTAAAACTGCATAAATTTAACAGAGAAATTTCAGCACAAGGAAACCAAAAATTGTGCAAAAGTAGAAATTCGTGGGTTTCCTTCATGCAAGGAAGAAGCACAACAGAAATAGGAACTTGCAAGTCAAAACGGGTACGTGGTGAAATATGGCAGCATCTCTTCTAAATGCTGACCAACACTGCTCTATCTTTTGCCTTCCAATCATATCTGTGGACCCAAAATGCAATCTTTTCCAATGGAATTAGCTCACTCATTAATATGGGAGTCATCAAGCACTAAATAATCAAGTGACAAATCATAAAAAGTGAATGTACATGTAATGTATAGGGTTCCTATAATCCAAAGAATATGAACAATTGTCAGTAATTTTTCTGGACATATGAATATCTTCCTTTTGGAATTCTCTTCCTGATGAGAGTCAAAACTACTTTCCTTTGCTGACTATCCTTATTCTGTATGTAAGGGTTGTTGAAGTTCTTTGTTACTCCTGCTTGGCCAGTGTTGTGTCCTTATGGCTGAGCATCAGAATAAGGAGCCAGCATAGTTTCAGTTGGGAGCACAGTTTAGTAAAACCCAGTTCTTGCTCTGTTAGGAGCAACAGTGACAACAACTTCCTTTCTTCCTATTCCTGCCCACACCAGTTTCTGGAGTGGACTACCAATGGCCTGGATTAAAGGAACACCATTGTTAAAACATCGCAATGAACATTGATTTAATTCTGCTGGAAGAAGAGATAATTGCAAAGCCAAACTGTCTCTCTTTTCAAGAGAAATTGGGCTAAAAGTGTCAGACTTTCTTCTGTGCTTTAAGGCCACACAGCTTTTCCCACTAGGACAGCATGCTGTTTTGCTTGGTTGCTTAGTTCTGTTTTTTTAGCTGTAATTCTAGCAGCTTGTGTTGCTGGATGACTAAACACGAAACTGGACAGAATGAGTGCAGGAACTTCAGATCAGTTTAATGAGATCAGTCTCACTTCCCCTTTGTCCTCCGCTGATGTTGTCAAGATGACTGTAAGACCTTCATGGAGTACCTGGAGTATGCTGTTGCTCCTTAGTCCCGTCCTCCCCCTGTGGGCAACTGAAATTTCCTGCAGAAATGAAGATGGCAAGCCAGTTGACTGGTAGGTAGAATAGACGAGTATTTGGAGGGGGGGGTCAAAACAAAAGCAGAAATTGTACCAGAAACGACATGGTGTCACTTGAACACTCAACCCTTAGAGTAATTCGTGAATTAATCTCAGAGGCTGCTAAGGGTAGCCTTTGAACTGCATCTAGAAAATGAAATGTAGGTTACTTAAATCTGATTAATGCTGTATGTAATTTAGGCACATCATTGCATTATGACTAATTGCAAAGTAGTCCTTGATTCACAGAGGGTTTGTTTCCTTTGATCAAGAGAACAATAATTATGCGTTATAATTCTAAGCCTCAGGGAAGCTGGATCATTGAAAACAGCACGTAGTTCACTCTATATCTCACAGAAGTTGCCTTTTCACTTTCTGTGATGCTGAAAAAGCTGGTAGCTGTTTCCTGATACCTCTCTTTCAATCTAAATTTTCAAAAATATTGAGTGTAATCGTTTTTAGAGTGGACTGCACCCTTCACTTGATAGGATTAAACTATTGAGAGAAACTGGGCTGTCTACCACTGTTCCCTCTAAGCTGAGTTAGTGTGAGCTAGCTCACAGTTTTTTAGCCTCCAGCTCACACATTTTTGTCTTAGCTCAGGCAGGATGGCTCCAGAGCAAACCAGTTTATGCACTAGCCAAATGACTGGCTCACAACTTTAATTCCAGTAGCTCACGAAGTAGAATTTTTGCTCACAAGACTCCACAGCTTAGAGGGAACATTGCTGTCTACGTGAGTCGACTTATACTGCTGTTAAGCAATGATAGGGGAGCTCCTATGAGTCACATGCCCATGAGGATAATGTTGTCCATCGCTGAGGGAAGTTCTCTGGCCTTGTCAAAGCCTGTCTACCTGCGAGTCTACTTAAGGCAAATTCCCCCCCCCCCAGTGTGAAGTGACAAAGTATTTCCACCTCAGGGTGTTTAAGACTTTCTGACATGGAAAAATACCATCATGAAGTGATTCTTCTCTCTGTTACAAAGCAAGTCTTATTGTACGTGGTGACATTTAAAAATGCATTTACTTTGAAACAGTGGCATAGTAAGATCACTTTGTGGTATGTTAAGCACATAAAAGCAACAACAGCAGGAAAAGAAGTGGACCTTAAGCTCAAAAAGAGAAAAGAGATCAATCCCTTTAGTTGTATTCTGTGGCTGATTGTAATTTAGCATTTTCTACCCAGAAGATCATAGGGGGGGAGGGAGTTAGAATGCATAAACCACATACATTTTCCACCCCAATATAATTTTCATGTGGTTTTTTTCTCTATGGATATTCTTCCTTGGAGGAAAAAAAACCCATACCAGATCACAAATAAAATGAGTACACAGGGCCTGCTCAAGCACCAAGCTGAGCAAGGATACGAAGAAAAGGTAAAAATGCACAGTCTTCTCACCCTATACTTAGTACTCACCCTAAACAATGTTTAGTTAGGACTGACTAGTATTTCTTGAAGTTGCAGTAGTTTAAAAGCCCATTATTACATTAGTTTTCAGGTCTGGGCCTTCTCCCATTGTTCTTCATCACATGGGCAAGGTGGCATCTCTGTAAACACTTAGTCCTGCAAGGCTTGTGCCCATCTAAGGAGAACAGCAAGATGGCAGAGCTCCTGCTTTCCCATGTCCTGGGTATTTATAATATCTCCTTGGAGAGTCTGCTCCGCCAGGGAGCCATTCTGATCTTCCTTCTTCAAGAGGAAGAGAAAACTGTGCGGCCATTTGACTGTGTGCCCCCCCCCACTCCCTTGAGGTGTGACATTCTAGCGAGTTGTGAGATAGAAAGTCTTGTTGTTGTTCAGTCGCACAGTCGAGTCCGACTCTTCGCGTCCCCATGGACCAGCTCCCACCAGGCCCTCCTGTCTTCCGCCGTCCTCTGAAGTTTGCTCAATTTTATGTTCGTTGCATCTATGACACTGTCTCATCCTTTGCCGTCCCCGTCTTCTTTGACCTTCAGTCTTTCCCAGCATCAGGGTCTTCTCCAGTGAGTGCTCCCTTCTCATTTGGTGGCCAAAGTATTTGAGCTTCATTTTCATTATCTGGCTTTCCAGGGAACAGTCAGGGTTGATTTCTTTTATGACTGACTGATTTGATCTTCTTGCAGTCCAAGGGACTCTCAAGAGTCTTCTCCAGCACCATAATTTGAAAGCATCTATTCTTCGGCGCTCGGCTTTCCTTATAGTCCAACTCTCGCAGCCATACATGACTACTGGGAATACCATCACTTTGACCATGCGGACTTTTGTTGGCAGGGTGATGTCTCTACTTTTTATCATGCTGTTTAGGTTTAGAAAGTCTACTGTCCTACTTTAGTCAAAGCCATTAGCATCTGTAAGCAGTAAAACATTCTGTGATTAGGGCTGATGGCTCATTCCCCATCCCCCTTCTTTCTGTCAGCAGTGAATTTTCAGCCAGGCTCTATCTCGTGAACAGAGTGTAGTCCTAATGTGGTCAGTTCCAGGTAAATGGCATTTCATCATAAAGAACAACTAAGATTTTTACAGCATTAAGATAGATGATTTTGATGCATACAAAAATATGAATCATTTTAAAAGCCACACTACAGTAATCACTTCTGTGATTACAATTTCATTTTGTTTGACTAGACTTGCAAAAGCAACTATTGTCCTGAAAAAATGCACAAAAGTAAGCATGCTTTTAACTTAGGGTTGCCAGGTGCCTTCCACCTGCTGGTGGGGTAATTTGGGGGGCATTCCAGGGGTGGGAAGGGGCGTCGGCAACATGCTGACATCACTTCCAGAAGTGACATCATTGTCATAAACGTCAGGGCTACACTCTACTTTTGGGGCAAAACTCTATGGTAAAAATGGCTACGAACCATAGAGTTTTGCCCCCAAAATTGAGTGTTGCTCCCCGACATTGGCAACATGCTGACATCACTTCCGGAAGTGACATCAGCACATCACTGATGTTGTGCGGGGACGTCTGTTTGGGGGTGGGGTTTCTCCCACCAGCCAGCTGGCCAGTGGCAGGGCAGCATCTGCAAAAGCAGGGGATTCCCCACCCCGACCAGGAACCTGGCAAACCTATTTTAACTGTATATGAAGTGAAAGGCTTTGTTCACGTAGGCATATTTAATTATCTGTTTACTGAATAAATAGGTGAATCCATTGTACCCAAAAGGCTCCGGAACAAGAGGGCCTGTAAGTCAGAGATGTTCCGCCAGGCTTATGGTTGAGGACAGCAACGGTTGGTTATACTGGCTGGCAGCCTTCCCCTCCTTTCCCCCCTCTTTCCTGTATGCATATTATGTTAAGTTTTCACGCCCTCCCACCATATAGCCAGGTAGTCCAGAAAGGGAATACAAGACTATAAATCGCCATCTGGGATTTTATTCTGGTTTTATTTTTATTAATTGTTTTGGATTTTAAAATTTGTATTCTGTCTTATGGCATTGTGCCTCATTTGTACATTGCCCAGAGCCTGGCATAAGCTGGGATAGTAAAGGTAAAGGTTCCCTCGCTCGAAAGCCAGTCGAATCTGACTCTAGGGTGTGGTGCTCATCTCTGTTTCAAAGCCGAAGAGCCACCGCTGTCTGAAGATGTTTCCGTAGTCATGTGGCCGGCATGACTAAACAGCAAGGCGCACGGAACGCTATTACCTTCCCACTGAAGTGGTACCTATTTATTTACTTGCAATTTTTTGCTTTCGAACTGCTAAGTTGGCAGGAGCTGGAACTAGAGACGGAAGCTCACTCCATCATGTGGCACACTCGGGTCTCGAACTGCTGAACTACATGAACCTTCCACAGCCTGCAGTTCAGCGTCTTAACCACTTGAGCCACCGCAGCTGGGATAGGGCGATTAATAAATCAAAATAACAACAACAACAACATCCGTTCTCCAACTCAGTGTGAAAGAAGTACAAAGTTTCTTCTGCCTTAGGAGTTAAATATTCTCATACTATACAATCATAGCAGGAAGTAGGGAGGCTCTTTTAAATTCAGTCTCTGAATTCTCATGCACTGGAATTCTCTGACTAAGAGCCAGTGTTACAGAGTAATATTTGGAGGGAACCTGTTGTGCTGGTACAGAGCCAAGCCACTTTCAACAATATGTTACTGAGCCAACTGAAACATTAGGTGTTTGAAGGAAAAAAGTTTTCTTTGAACACTGAAGATAATCTGAGTCAGCTCTTCCCTGTCAGCAACACCATTTCCAAGTCAGTTAGCTGTTTTCAACCCACAGTCACTGTTTTCCAAAAGTGGGTTATGAAGAGCAGAAGTGAAACTGTTCCATTAAAAAAACTTTTTTTGCACAAACACTATTTTCTCTGCAGCAGATACATCCACCTCTAGCAACAAGACTTAAGCCCTATCCACAAAGTTACAGTGATGCACATACAACCCATGTTCAGTGGGCACTTGGTTTTTCTTTAGAGGTGGATTGAGTAATTCTCATGTTACATTCAATGCATGTACAGCTGAGCATTTGATTCAAACCTCACATTTATCCAGGTACTTGTCCCCAGTTTCATTTGTAAAGTGAACACATGTTGGCTTTTTCTTACAAGCAGATGTATGCATGTACATGCCGGATGTACATGCTTCCCTGTAACTTATGAACAGGCTTTAGTAGAAGGGTTAAAGAAGTTTCAGCAGGTACATATCATAACTGTTATAATTATAAAGCACCTGTGCTTAAATTACTGTCATAAATGAGGCATTGTTTTTATCTGATAGGAAAATGTGTGTTTCGGCAAAACACGTGAAAATTACAGGATGAATTTACATGAACTCATTCTTCTACAGAGGAAATGGGAACTTCAAATCTACAAGATATTTAATGAAAACAGAAACTGTCTTAAAGGGTTATAATGTAATATCACCCTGTAGGAGAGTTTCTGTGTTCATGTACTTCAGCCTTGAGAGTATAGGGGTTTTTACACATATACAATTTCCTGTGGTTTCTTCATTTCTTCACTGCAGCTGCTAATTCAGTATAGGGACAATTGGGACTTCCACATTATGGGTTTTCACACATTTCCCCTGCCCCAGGTATAGCTATAGGTTAATAACATTGTTGCAGTAGATTGTTAGAATGTTATTAACCTAATGATACCTAGTTTTTTAAACCTGCCCCAGCCCCTCGTGGCCACCATATCCCCCCTCACAGTGTAGGGATTTGTGTATTTTTTTTAAAAAAGGGTACTGCTAGATTGCTAGTATTATAACATTCTAATAATCCCAGTTCTCATTTACTAAAAAAGAAGGAAAAAAGGTCACTAGCCCTTTTCATTCGAGGAATTATAAGGAGAAAGGTAAATGCTGTAGATTTCCCCTGACAATTCTGAAATGAAAAGTACTACAGACTGATATTTTTTACATGAAATCCCCAAGCAAAATTCCAAAGTAAGCATAGTAAAATATCCCCACATAAAATCAAAACTGTGGCAGCAGAAGTCAGTGTATTTCAAACACTGAGATCCTACTTAAAACACAAAGCCTAGACAATTCAGGGATCTTTTTTTCTGAGGGAACGCACTGGAACAGAGTTCCAAAACCTCTTCGACAAAAATCTTTTATAAATGTTTAAAAGTTCATGAGTTTTCAGTTTACAGATTTAAAACTTCATTTCCCTCTTGAGAGTTCCGGCACCTCTTTTTTAAAAAACAAAACAAAAAATCCTGCTAGACACATACTTGCAACATGAGGTGATTTTTTAATATTGATTCTCCCCACTCCATTTTGCACATTTAATAACTCACACGTTTTTCAGCATGTTATCAAATCATCTTTCTGTAAAAATGCTCCTCCCATTAAAAAAATGTCCATTAAAAATTCAAAGAAAAACAACTGTGAGCTGAATATCTCGCAAAAAATATATACAAAAGGAGACTTCAGTGAAGTGAAATGCATATATAGTCATATAATCCCTCATAGGAAAATACAGAAGCCAACAAGATCCATAATGTTGTTCAGTCGCACAGTCGAGTCCGACTCTTTACGACCCCATGGACTAGATCACGCCAGGCCTTCCAGTCTTCCGCCGTCCTCTGAAGTTTGCTCAATAAGAGGCAGTGATCATGGATCACTGCCTTGTCGTGGCGAGGGGGCTTTCGTGGTTCTATGAAGCTGTGGGCTATGCCGTGGAGGGCCATCCAAGACAGACAGGCCACAGCAGAGAACTCAGACCAAGAGTGATCCCCTGAAGAAGGAAATGGCAAACCACTCCAGTATTTTTGCCAAGAAAACCCCATGGACAGTATCAAAAGGCTAAAAGATCCATAATAGGGAAATGTAAATATCCAAAGTAAATATCCAACACTTTTCCTAGGTAGTTTTCAGTGTTTCAGACTTCTGGTCCTTCCTCAAGAACAAAGAACTGTGGAAGTACAAAATACAATAATACCATTTTAACAATATTACTCATATTACTTTTTTAACAAGTAATGTTAACCAGTAATGCATTTCACTTCATTGAAGTCTCCTTTTGTATATATATTTTTGCAGGATATTCAGGTCACAGTTGTTTTCTGTTTTTCTTTGCTATTTCCTACTGTGAGCTGTGCTGTTTGTTGTGGTACATTAAAATACAAAGCAAAAACAAACCCTACATTGCTAGGAATGTCAACACTGGGAAAGTTTAATGTTAGTGTAAGGTGCCGTCACGTTGCAGTCAATTTATGGCGATCCCATAGAGTTTTCAAGGCAAGATACTTCAGAGTTGTTTTGCCATTGCCTGCCTCTGCTTAATGACGCTGGACTCCCTTGGTGATCTCCCATCCAAATACTAATCCATGCTTAGCTTCCAAGATCTGACAAGATTGGGCTAGCCTGGGTCATTCACATCAGGGCAGAAAGATTAATACAGTGTAAGAAATTAGAAACATTCACAGTGCAAAGAGAAATGGCCATACAAAATATCCATACAGACTATTAACTTAAGTTATTGATTTATCCCAAATCCCTAGCAGATGTGTTAAGGGCTCCAGAACACCCATCCCAGGAAATGAAGTACAAACTAGCAGTGGTGATCCCAGCTCTTCAATGTTGGAAAAGACACACTAAGACTTTACTTCCCAAATTATCACGGTATTCCACCTTTTTAAATCATCACAATTTCTTGCCAGATAAATACCCGACATTAGTGGAAAGATGGAGGAACAAAAAAATAACTCGCATTGTAGATGTCGCTACAAAACCCGGCATATATACCAAATCTGAACTGGAACATAAATTGGAATTCTCTATTTCTTGGTTTTTTTACTTGCAGTTGGGCCACTTTTTAAATAAACTCAAAGTAACCTCAATATTAGCATTACCTCTCTCAAAAATTGAACGATTGATTCGGGACTCAGACACACAAAATTCTACTCAATATTGCTTCACCAATCTTGTGATAAAGCACTACCTTACCAAGAGGCATGGCAGAGGAATTGCACAGATTCGCTTAGTGCTGACACATGGAAAAGGTTTTGGAACTCATCCAGCTTTAAAAGTAAATCTATTCAAGTGCAGTTCCAGAATCTAAAAATAATGACCAGGTGGTATGCCACCCCTAAAAAACTCTCTTTCATATCCTCTAATCAATCGCCACAATGCTGGAAAGAATGTCACCTTGTAGGTGACTTGGCCCACTGTTGGTGGAGATGCAGAAAAGTCCAAAAATTTTGGAAAGAAGTAATAGCAATAATTCAGATGGTCACCAAAATATCTGTACCATTGGTACCAGAAATCTTACTTTAAATACGTGGCCAAAAGAACTTGTTAACAGACCTTATAAAGGTACCATTGAAGTCATGCTGGATGCAGCAAAGACAACAATAGCATCCTATTGGAAGGATGTTAGGGCACCATCGATTGATGCTTGGTTCCGCAAGTTATGGAATCATTATCTTATGGATGCAACTGCTAACAAACTGCCTCACATGTCTCACGGCACAAATCACTCGCTATTTCTGGAAAAATGGTTTCCAATCTTAGAGTACTTATCGCAGCAGCAATTTATTTTATATCCTCTCAGTGGTCTTAATTTCACACATGGATTTGAGATTTGTTTGTTTCTTACTTGGTTATTTCTTTTCTTCATATCTATATCTATATCTTATTTAATATATGTCTCTCTACTTCAACTTCTTCCTTTCTTGGTGATGCAGGTTTCAAAGAACGCTTACCTTTATGACTCTTTATAACTCAAGAGAGTAGGTCCAAAACAAGTTAGTCTGTATGTTAAAAGGTATGATAATATGGTGGATACAGTTATCGTTGCTCTTCATCTGTTGGAATGTATCTTGGTATAATATGTCATCAATATTAACCATGTTTGTACTAATATCATATATTATCTATTTTTGCTGGTTGTAAGCACTTTAATACAATTTGTGTTTTGTTTTCACTGTTGTTGTATAAGAACAAATAAAAATAAAAAACTATAAATGAAAAAAAATTATGTTATGTCTACATTAACCATTTTCTTCCTTAACATTAAGAATTTGTAAATATTGTTCCTTGCAAGCAAAAAGGCACGCTTTCATCTTTGAAAGCATAAAGTACATCCATACTTAATTTTTTTGTTGTAATTGAGAGACATTTTCCCTTGACAAACTGCCCTTTTATTGGCAGATTTATTGATCAGTGGTCTCCCATGATTCCTTAGCTCCAATGGCCCAGCCAAATGTTTATGTAGAAGCATTACCACCTTGCTGACTTTCACTACCTGACTTCCCAACACACTCGGACTCTTGAAAGAGCCAACATTCACAATATGAAGGGAACAACTAGAGCTGTGGAAGAGTAGCCAGAGTGGCTGGATGATGGGTGGGTGGGAAGAATCAAAGAGAAAGGAGAGAAAGAAGCTGACCATCCTGGAACACCCCTGTTTAGGCAGTGGTTGTCCACTGACTGGGAACAGAAAGGACCGTTGTTGGAAGTAAGTCCTGCCCCGTCAATGAAAAGGTGAGCCTGCAACCCTTGACACCTAGAAAAAACAGGGGACTTGGATATCTACCAGCTGACTGGCTAATTCTACGGCCACATTCTTTGGGGCAGAGTCCCCATAGCAGCGAGAGGGGGATGTAGTTCTCACAGCTGGCTTAAAATTTGAGACAAAAAAATCTGATATAAATTATAGATTGACCAATCATCAAATTATATTTTTTTCCTACAACACAATGTATCAACTTTTTAAAAACTATATTAAACAGTTTTATGAGAAAGATTCTGAGATGTTTCTTGGACCAGTATAAAAGAATTTCACACTCTAGCTTCATTTGTATGCAAGCCTAATAAATGAGTTATATAATTTTCACAGAGATAAGAAGTATGACACCCCACATCCTCAAGCTGTTTTTCAGATTTTAATTTTCGAATTTTCAGTTTGTACAATTAATTAATCATTGCTCCTAGCAATTGCTGAACAAATCACTCAATTCCTTTTTGTCATTCTACTTCACGATTTCCATATTTTATCATGATTTATCAGTTTTTTCAGAGCAGACAACTTATTTTCTAGCATTTTCATTACTTCTTCAGTTTGCTTACATACTATCTTGGTCTGTACTGTGCTCTGATGTGCCATTTTCAAATATGGCTGAGGAGGAAGCGGCCACAGGTAAGTCCCCCCTCCGGCTTTGGCAGCAAGGCCTGAGTGGCTTCCAGCCACCGGGCCCATCGATCCCCTCCCCCCAGCTCCCCTGCCGATCTCCTCCCTCCCCCGGCTTCGGCGGCGAGGCCTGAGTGGCTTACCCCCCCCGGCTCCTGTGGCGAGGATTGAGTGGCTTCCAGCCACTGGCCACTCCCGAATTCCCAGAGCATTCCCTGCACATGCACAGGGAACACTCTTTTATTTGGGGGGATTTAAATATCCCCCATATACTTTTTTCAACTTTTTAGATTTTTTTTTTTTTGCGGTTTATATTTTTATTAGTTAAAATAAAAGTTTATACATATCTACATTTCATCAACTTAGATACATTTCATATCAGAGTCGTTTACTTCCCGTTGTTTAACTTATACATTGTAGGTATAAAGTCACTGTTACAGTATCAAAATATAGCTTTTCTGGTTACATTTCTGTTAGTTGTTCTATCCATTTATATACATTGTCCCATCTTCTTTTATGTACCTTTTCATTTTTATTTTGCATCTTTAAACTTAAATCGTCCATTCTGGCTAGGTCCAAGATTTTATTTATCAGGTCTTCCCTGGTAGGTAAGCTTTCAGATTTCCAGTTTTGTGCTATTAACAGTCTGGCTGCTGTTATAATATAACTGATTATATACGCATCCTGTTTGTTGTAGCCTTTGGGGATCATATTTAACAGGTATATTTCTGGTTTTAGTGCCACATTTTTGCCTAGACTTTCTTGGAGGATTTTCCTAACTAATCTCCAGAATCTTTGTATCTTATTACACTCCCAC
>NW_015171518.1:671019-710293 GCF_001447785.1 Gekko japonicus
CTCTACCTTATCTTCTTCTTCCTCTTGTGACTCTTCCATTCGTAGACCCAGTTCCTCGCCATATTTTTCCAGAAAATATCCTACTTTAAATGTTGAGTCTATTCTATGTCTTTGCCCTTTATGAGTGAAAAGCACCCCTTCAGGTATTAACCATCTGAAAACAATTCTGTTTTCTTTCAATAGGTTGGTCAAAGTGTTGTACGGCGCCCTTCTCTCTCTCACACGCCATGGAATATCTTTTAGGAAAGTTATTTCTTCTCCTTGTATTGTCATTCGGGACTCGTTGGCTGCTTTCATTATTTTTTCTTTGAGATCTTTTCTATAGAATTTTATGTGTACCTCTCTTGGTTTCTTTGTTTTTTTTGCATACGCTGAGTTCCTTCTGAATATCGTTTCTATGCCTTCCTCTATTTCTTCTTTAGTTGCTACCTTAAGTTGTTCCGCGATGTTGTTGGCTAGGGTTTCTTTTAAGTCTTTGTCTATTGTTTCCACTATGTTCTGACACCTTATGATAAGAGATGCTTTCTCCATTTCTAAATTTATTACTGTGTCCTCTAGTCTCTCACATTTGCTTTTAATATCTTGAGCATCTAGATCCATCTCTCTTACTTTTTCTCTAACTTTCCCCTGTCTGGTGGCAAGATTGATAATTTCTTTTCTGTTTGCATGTATTTCTTGTCTATTATTCTGTATTTGCTGTTTCAGTTCATCGGTTTCATTTTTTATTTGTGTCGCTAAGTTGTCTATTTTGGCACTAACTGGTTCCATTTCTCTTTTTATTAGGGTAGGTAAGTTGTCTTCAAATGCATTTTTCATGGCAAGTGCCACCGCCTGGGCCACTGCTCTATTTACACTTTCTTCTATAGTTTTATTAATTTCCTTCATCGTTGCTTGGGGTGTTGCCATATTAGTTAATCTTAGTTGTGTACTTCCCCCCCCCTAATCCAGGAGATGGAATTGATGCTTTCCTGTTTGCACTACCTCCTGAAGCCATAAATTTGTATGTATAGACTTGAGGTTTCTGTTCTATTTAATAAATTTTTGTCTCTGGTTTTATCTCTAGTTGCCCCTTCTTGTATGTTTTCTAAGTTCTCTTTTTGTTCTCTATGTTTTCTCTATGTGCCTCTTTCCACTATTTCTGGCCCTTTAGATATTTATCTCTTTAGTGATCATTTATTGTCTCTTTAAATGTTTAGAGCGTCTGTCTCTTTAAATGTCCTTATAATGTCTCTTTAAATACCCTTTAGGTGTTTATCTCTTTAGTGTCCGTTTGATGTCTCTTTAAATGTTTAAAGCTTCTTAAATGTCCATTTAATGTCTCTATAATGTCTCTTTAAATACTTCCACTGCCACTTAAACCTATCCGCTGTATAGTTCAGTTCCGGCTTATTTTCTGATGCTCCTCGCCCCTCCTTTCTCTCCCCGTCGCCTCAGTTATGATGTCCCTCTTTCCTCTACTCCTCTGCACCCCTCCCTTCACTGCTTGTTTCTCGTCGCTCCGTCACTCCGATGCTCGTCTACTTCGGTTTCAGCTGGCTCGTTCTGCGCCGCTCAGCTCCGCCCCCACCTCTTCTCCGAACCCAGCTGTGCCCGGCTCCCAGCTCCCACGCTCGCCCGCCTCGATCTCAGCTGCCCTGCTCCGCGCCGCTCAGCTCCGCCTCTCCTCCGGACCCAGCTGGACCCGGCTCCCAGCTCACCGGGGCGTCTTAAAGCCACAGCGTCCTCTGCCACGTCCTCCTGCAACAAAGGCGGTAAAAGAAAAGGCGTTTATGTAGTTTCAAGCTTTAACTTCCCCTTTTATTTCAGCCCTTATTTTGAGCCTTTTCATCCAGTTATTCCTCCCTCTGCCTAGTATTTTAGTAGCCGCTCTTTTAGTCCTGTTGTGCTTGCTTCTTTCCTCGGCTCAGAATTTTTTAGCACCTTCTATTGTTTTGTAACATAACGTTGCCAGCCCATTATTTCCCCCACAGTCTATTAATGTAAGGTACTTAGCTTCGGGTAACGCTTGTTCCCATCTGATGACTCTGTTGCCTCCTCCTCGGCTCAATTGCCCTCGGCGTCTCCGCCGTCGCTCCTTCTTGGAATGTAACTTCCTTGCTGTAGGACAGCTGAGGTTCAGCCGGGGGTCGCCACCCCACTGGTTTCGCCCCAGAAGCTTCCCTTGCCTCACTCTTCGTCTCTCGGAGAGTTTGAAACGTTGTAATAGTTTAAAGAAGTTAGAAGTCCCGGGAGAGTGGTGTGCGTCCGTCCTCCCTCGTTGAAACCGGATCCGGAAGTCAACTTTTAGATATCCGCACGGAGGGGGCAACTTGGCTATTAGATATATATATAAATTGAGTAGTGGGGTGGCACTTTCTGAACATTCCACATGCCTCTAAATCAGTTGGCTCCATGATGTGTCACTCAGAAGCTGTCCCTATCCACTGGCTGCATTGCCTGAGTCCCGCCCACAGAGGCAGCGCCTGCCAAAACTTTCTTCAGAAGCTGTTTGCTTCACTCTGCTGAACACAGCTACTGTCTTCACTCTCCTCACCAGACAACGATTGATTCCCTCAGGGGACAAAACCCACTGTATTTAGTCTCCAAGCCAAGTTTGCTGAGGCAACACTGTCCAGAACGGGGGGAAAAAACCCACCAAGTAAACAACTGTCAGCATGGTGGAGGTGGGGGGGGGCAGCCCAAGGTATCACAGAAAAGCCAGTGGATACACACACAAGCAGAGATAGAGGATGGGACCAGACACAAAGAAAACAGGAAGCTAAAAACCTGAGGCATGCTGCAAAGCAGAAATACAGACAAAGTCACAGACAGATCTACGTAGGCACGCACGAACAGGAGAAGTACAGGAACAACTGGCTGAAGTGGAGAATGACATATACATTAAAAAAATACAGAGAGTGTGTGACACTGGGATAAACCCTGCAAGTGGGGAGAACTTTTAACCACACCCAGAGTGTGAAAACCAATTACAAAGAGAGATTCAAACCGACAGAGACAGAGACAGACATCCAGATACAGCCAATGCATTCATTACGCATCACATCTTTGGTTTTAAATTGTAATGTTTTGACTGTGACATATATGCTGCCTTGAGCCACAAGGAAAGGTGGGATTAAAAATATCTTAATTAAATGAATAAGTCTTTCATCAATTTGTGAATGACTGTTCCACTCAAAATATAAAAGATGAGTTCCAGAGCTGCAGCTGTGTTAACCTCTGCAGCCAAAACAACAAAGAGTTTTGTTGTACTATAACACCTTAAAGACTAAGAAACTGATCGTGACATGAGCTTACATAAGCAAGAACCAACTTCAATAGATGCATGAATTATTACATCAATAGGCAGAAATGCACACACTATAAGCAGAAGAAAGGGGGCTTTTGCAAAGAAAGAAAGATCGGGAGGCCCGGTTTCTCAGGACATAGGTACACTACATTGTCAAATACAAAGATCAAAACTGGATCTTCATTGGATCTTGGTTTTACTGGTACTTCACAATGTAATGTAACACACCTGCCTCCTGGGAAACTGGGCTGTCTCACCTCTCCTTGTAATATAGATATAGATAGATATCTCTCTAGCTGTTGATCATGCATCTGACCAGTGAGTGCTGGCTAGTGAAAGCGTATGCCACAATAAATGTATTAATCTTTAAGTATTAGCCTTTGTTGTTTTGATAAAAGTTCAGTTACCATAGATTTATATCATGCTAAATTAATCAGATTTAATGCATCTCCTGCGTGTTAATTAAATGGCCTCATTAAAGGGAACAGGGTTACAGCTTCAATTCCCATTGTAAAGCTTAGGAATTTCAGTAGGGTGTTCAAGGTAACATACTTTCTCCAGAGCCTTCCAAGTAAAGCTGGCTATTACTGTCTGTATGCTATACTAATTGGTACCTGCAGAACTGTACAAAATCAAGCACACATCCCTGCTAATAGCTGACAATCTGAAATTAGAGAAAAGAAAATTCCAGTGTGGTAGCCATGTTAATCTACTGCAGATGAAACAATAAAGAGTCTTGTGGCACCTCTATTTCTTGTGGCTTAAGATTTTGTGAGCCACAGACTACTGTTTTAAATGCACCCGAAGAAGCAGGCTTTCACTCACAAAAGCCTATGCCACAATAAATTTGTTAGTCTTTAAGACACTGTTGTTTTGACAAAAGAAGGATAGCTAGAAAAGAAGGAAAGGATGGAAAAGGCACATTTACAATATCCTTGGGAGCCATTCCTCTATTATGCACAGAGGGCTGATGGTTAGTGGGGCTAGGTGACTGGAAATAAGAGTATACTTTGTGCCTTATGAAATACACTCCACCTCATTTTTAGCACTTTTTCAGGGAGGATTTGAAATTATTTCTGGGAAGGAGAAGCTGTGCCCTCACTACTCTGGCAACTGGCCTAATGCTTCCTGTTTCATCTGAATGCATTGCAGTTACGAAAATGGTACAGAGTAGTGGGGCAAAACAGGAAGCATCAGTGTGGTTTCAAACTGAAATGCGGATCTGAGTGTTAATGCATTCAAGTGTGCATCCTGTTCCAGTGGCAGAACACAATGTTGGAAGGAGCACTGGTAAAAGGAGTTTGAAGAAAGACTCACATCAACGGAAGAATTCCAAGGAAAAGAAGGAAACTGAATGGAAAGATATGAAGGGGAGAGGATTGGAGAAGCTGGCTGAAGGCACTTTCCACAGGGATCAGTGACTTCCCTGCACCATCATGGTATACTTATGCCTACCACAACTGGAGGTGTAAGCAAAAATATTCTCATTGTGTGCAGTATTATGAACACAGAAGGACTGCAAACTTTCATCTTAGAGGGATGATACTCTTGAGTTCTATGCACAAGGCTCCTAACTGCTAATCTATGCTTGGTAGGCTAGATGCTGCACCGAACTGGATAGCCCAGGCTAGCCTAAGCGTGTCAGATCTCAGAAGCTAAGTAGGGTCAGTCCTGGCTAGTAGTTGGATGGGAGACCTCCAAGGAATACCAGGGTCATGACACGGAGGCAGGCAATGGCCAACCACCTCTGAATGTCTCTTGCCTTGAGAACCCTATGAGGTTGCCATAGGTCAGCTGTGACTTGATGACACACATACACACACACATACAGATTATATCCTCCTGTCAATTTGCTTGTGCATTGTCTATGGGAGGGGATAAGAACTGGTTAAAGTGTCATATCAGCACTTCTGCTGTTGCTGCATGTTGATCAGTGCTTTCCAGAAGACGGGCATTGTTGGTGTATACCATTGTGGTTGGCGGATGACAATGCTTTTTCCAGAACGTTGTAGCTATGTTGGTTGGCTCTTGTTTCCAGTAGTATTATTGTGCTTTTGATTATCTGGGCATCTGGAACAAAAATGACTAAGGCATGGCCCCAGCCTTAGGCTGAAGGAAGTCCTTCCAGCCTAAGGAGCCTCCTTCCAACTTAAGTGCCTCTTCCATGGGAGGAAATCTCCTGAGGCAGAAGGAAAGCATCAGACTTTGCTCAGTGTAGTGGTGGGATCTGTGCTTAAAAAGGTAAATACTACAAACACAGATGCTGTCCAATATATTACACAAGGTGTTGTCCATTATAATTCTTTCCTCTATCTTGAAGACGCAACTGGAGTAGATATTAATGCTGTACACTGGAAACATCCTCCTAATTCATAACATAATATTGCCATTGATACATGTTATGTAGGTTGGTGCTGTGCCACTTGAACACGTATACTGGTACATCTACACTATGATCCAAATTTACATTAAAAAACCTTAAAACTGGATACATCATAAGCTACTTACAATTTGTTGTTAAAGTACCCATCTTGTGTGTTCAATATCCTCTTCTCTTTAAGCTCTTCATATTATTTGTAAAATATATAGTTTGATGCCGATTTTTAATTTTTTAACAGGTATATTATTTATAAATTACCAAAGTACATGAGAGATGAAGCTGCTGGAACTGGGCTAGAGTACATGTTTATGGATTCTCTCACTCAAGCCTGGAAACTAAGTAAATATTTGATCAACCTGACAGAAAGTGCTCTGGGACAAACGTTACAGCAAGTCTACCAAGTTTATGAGTCCAAGGCAAGTGATAATGTATATAAAATGAAAAAATCTTGGAAAATTTTTTAAAACTCAGAATGAAGTTTTTATAACAAAGCATTCACGAGAATATGATACTATACATGCTATTCATTTTCAGCTTGGATAGTTAATAATATGTGATCTAACTATTGCCATATAGTTGAGCCTAAGAGAGGGCACCACAAGGAAACAGCTGTCTGAAGAATATGGCTGGTAGGGATGGGCACAAACTGGCTGATGAGACAAAATTCAGCACAAACTTGGGCTGATTCGATGCCACCAAAACAATGTTCAGGGAAGGCACCTTCCCCAAATGTTTACTGGACTTTTGTCTGGTTCAGCTGTTTGGGGCCATTTAAACCTAATAGCTGAGTGGTGTGGGGTCTGTAGCTGAGCTGTTAGGTTGAAATGGCTGCCAACCACTGAAACTTAACAGCTGATGGGCGCACCTACCCTGCTGTCAATATTGAGCCATTAAACCCACTGGTTTCACTCCCCCGACTTAAAAATGGGGGGGGGAGCAAAATGGATGGTTTAAATCAGAGATTTCGAACTCATTTGTTATGAGGGTCGGATCTGACATAAATGTCACTTTGTCGGGCCGGGCCGGGCCATGACCTTCCAGGACATTCAGTTGCTGACCTAACATTGCTGATCTTCTTAAAAGTCCCACAAGATGCCATTTCCCCACCCTCTCTGGCTCTTTCACTCCCTCCCCCCCCCTCCCAGGGGTGAGGAGCCCTCAGCCAGTCGAGGGAAGACATTCTTGCTCTCCTACGAAGCAGGAAATAGAAGAAACTGGCCAAAAGGAGGTGTAATATTAGAAGCAGGAAGCAGCACACAGCCAGTTGCTCTTGGGCTGAATTGGAGGCTTGCAGGCGCTGGATCCGGCCTGCGGGCCATATGTTTGACACCTGGGTGATCCTCCCCTTTCTCCCACAAGCTGCAGGCAGGAGAAATGGGGAACCAAACTCACCAGACTGGCTCAGTTCAAGTGGGGGCCTTTTGGCTCAGTTCTGGGGGCACCCTGAACCCTGAGCAGATTTTTAAGGTTTGTGCCCATCCCTAGTAGCTGGTATGTGGGAGTATACCAGAAGATATGGTTCAGTAAGTATGAGGGCTGTAGGCTGTGAAGGACTTTAGAGGTAATTACCAGCACTTTGAATGGGGCCTGAAAGCAGGTAGGTAAGTAGTGCAATTGCAGAGGCACAAGTTATATATTCTAAGTGGCTGCCCCAGACAGAACTTTTGCTGCCTTGTTTTGTACAGATTGAAACTCCTGAGACACCTTCAAAGAAAGCCCCATGTACAGCATGTGTTACTAGGGTATTACACTAGTCCAATACAGAGGTTATAGTAGCATGAATTCTGTTACATGCACCCTCTGGGGGGGCGGGCGAGACTTTAAAGGGTGATTTTAGAGTTGAAGCGTCTCTCCAGCCAAATAGACTTGGGGTCTG
The DNA here is from genome assembly GCF_001447785.1 of Gekko japonicus. Taxonomy (NCBI): domain Eukaryota; kingdom Metazoa; phylum Chordata; class Lepidosauria; order Squamata; family Gekkonidae; genus Gekko; species Gekko japonicus. The sequence goes on from NW_015171518.1 coordinate 678,562, forward strand.
GGTTTGGTGCCACTTGCAGATTTGAGTAAACTGATAAAGAAGCTAGTTTTAAAGCTGAACCTTCCAGGTGTTTTGTTAATTACTACCAAAAAAATTCATAACAGCTAAATGTCTGCAGATATTTCTTGTCCGTAATTAACAACATACCAGGAAAGGCCAACTTCACAACCAATTTTCCCATCAGCTATTCCCCAATTTGCAAGTGACACTAAGCCCTGAACCTCAGGCCTGATTGGCCAACAGTTCCAAAACAAAATTCTGCCTTCAAAATTCTCTTGTTTTTAAAAAAGTAGTTTACTTCTGGGAGGGTTTAGAATTCAACCATACTGGGAAAATGCTGTCTGTCTTTTTTAATATCAAGATGTATGTTGATTTTCTAGCCTAGTAACTTTCTAAGACGTAGAGCCAACTGCTGGTAATAATGTAGAACTGTTCTAGACATCTTTTGATTATCATCAGCAAGGATTATGCAAATAGAATCATTGGACAGACTGCCAACATACAATTGGGTTTCTTGCAAACAGTCTTCTCCTCATAACCATATTTAAATACAGTGATGTTATCTAAAGTAACATTATGCATCTAATAATATAATATAAGATGTATCCAATGCCAATGTCTAGCCAAGAGTTAATCCTTTTTTTATTTGTGGGGACGGCGGAATATAAATTGAATAAATAAATAAATAAATAAATAAATAAATAAATAAATATTCAGATAGAGCAGAGGTGTCGAACTCATTTTTTTACGAGGGCCAGATCTGACATAAATATCACTGACATAAATGTCAGGCTGGACCATGTGTGCCATAAAATGTAACACAAGGTACTGGAAATATAAACTTTATAAAAATGATTTCAGATGCTGAATGGCAATAGCAGGTGTGATTGGATTAGGTGTGATATGCAGACGGGTGGAGATATCAACATTGCTAATGAGACCGGAAACCTAGGTCTTAATTTGGTACAGGAGGATTCAGTCCAGGAGGATCCAAAGAATAAATGGAAATAAGTCTGAAGAAGTAAGCGGTGACTCACAAAAGCACATACCGTACCACAATTTTGTTAGTCTTTAAAGGTGTTACTAGACTCTTTCTACTACTATGAGAAACCGGAAACCTAGGTCTTAATTTGGTACAGGAGGATTCAGTCCAGGAGGATCCAAAGAATAAATGGAAATAAGTCTGAAGAAGTAAGCGGTGACTCACAAAAGCACATACCGTACCACAATTTTGTTAGTCTTTAAAGGTGTTACTAGACTCTTTCTACTACTATGAGAAACCACAACATTCAAAAACCAGTGGGGGAACATTTTAACCTTCCAGGGCATTCAGTTGCTGACCTAAGAGTAGCAGTTTTCTTACAAAGGAAGATTAGAAGATTTCTTACAAAGGGAGATTAGAAAGAGAGACTGCTGAATTGCAACTGATCATGAAAGCTCAAGACAATGCAGACTCCTGGACTGAACTGAGACCTACGTTTCTTCACTCATTACCAATGCCTGCTATTGTCATTTGGCATCTGAAATCACTTCTCTCTCCAAGATATAAGGACAGATGGGCTCACATTCCAGCTGTATCTGAAAAAGTGAGCAGTGATTCATGAAAGCTCATGCCCTGCCACAAATTTTGTTAGTCATTAAGGTGCTGCTGTACTTTTGCTCTCTTTCAGTAATAAAGAATGCAAGCTGTGCTGTTAGGTTTAACACCCATGAGATAGAGTGTGCTAGCAAGTCACTTCCACTTTATGGTGACCCTGTGAATTAATGACCTCCAAAACATCCTGTCATTAACAACCTTGTTCAGGTCTTGCAAACTGAAGGCTGTGGCTTCCTTTCTTGAGTTAATCCACCTCATGTTGGGTTTTCCACTTTTCCTACTGCCTTCAACTTTTCCTAGCATCAGATAGAGTAGGAAGGCATTTTATATGCCACAGGGTATGGACCACTGAGCTGATCCAAGCCTAGACATAATTTACAGCCCCTATCATGAAATACAGCTGCACACTTCAGCAAGTGTACTCTGGCGTATCAGGATGGCCTAGGGGATGCCACAAACCTATTCTCCTGAGAGAGTAAGTCCACTCTGTGTATTGCAGAGCTTTTTGAAGTCACCCCTCTCTGGGTTCTCTTTTTAGAATTTGAGTTCATATGAGTCGTTTATGCTAGCATGATATTTGGTTTTATGTTTTTTTCAACAACTATTTTTAGATGCCTGTTTTTTCAGTTGATTAGAATGTATGTCTTTTCTGAAGTGGTTTTTAAAATTCTTTCTACTTTCAAGAGCTGTGAATAGGGTGGCTTTATCCTGTATTGATTTGGCTTTCCCTCTGTACAGCAAACTGGATGAAGAAATATTAATCTCTCCTTTAGAAATCATTAAGGCTTGAACAGAGTCTTCCTCTACTGTTGGTGCCGTTGGCTAATATGCAGACTGAGTCTTCATATCACATACCCCACTCCATCCAGAATTAATGTTTCCATGCCTGCCTCTTTCTTTCTTTCTTTCTTTCTTTCTTTCTTTCTTTCTTTCTTTCTTTCTTTCTTTCTTTCTTTCTCCTTTTCTCTCTCTCTTTCTAAAGAAATCAACCATTTCCTAGCAGGGTTCAAAGTTTCTGAACTTGTCAAAATTACATGATTAACTTTATTTTAATCAGCACCTGTACCTATAGATGCTTGGCAGGCTGGGATGATTTTCTTTCACCAACAGGTTTGCACTGCAGAATATAAGCTTAGCAGACAGAGCTTTTATTTCAGAAGATGTTACAGTTTTGTAAATAAAATTAATATAATTAGTCATTTCCACTAATGTGCCATATAGAAGAAATACTGCATAATCTCTCTTCTATAATTCTGTATTCATCTATCTTTCTCTTCTTTCATCTTTGTATATGGCTGTGGCAACGGGATCCAAAAATCTAGGGATGAAAAATACTAACAATGATCACAAGGAAAAATTTATCTGAGTCTTACCTCCTCAGGGACGGCAAACAAAATAGGCAATTACAACACAAAAGATCACAGTCCATGTCACAAAAGATACAAAGATGATAAAACAAAGAATCCATTTGAGATGTCATAAAGGAATAATATCTATCTTCCTCTCAAACTTGGGCAGTCAAACATGTCTGGTGGTTGAAGATTTATCTCACTGCTCAAAATAACAAACTCAAACGGCATGGTTTGCCTCAAACTTACAAACCTGGGAATTTCTTTTGCATAGTGTTCAAGATATGTCTTGCTGTATGTGATTTACAGCCATCCTAATAGGCATTCTTTGCAAGAGTTCCAGCAACCACCATAGCTTTAGTAGCCCATCAGAAATTCATCAGTGATCCATTGGTTGACCTCAGTCTGTGTTGTGCCCAGTACTATTCAAAAGTAGGGTTGCCAGCTCCGGGTTGGAAATTATCTGGAGATTTTGGTGTTGGAGTCTAAGGAGGGTGGGGGTTTGGGAAGGGAGGGACTTCAATGGTATAATGCCACAGAGTCCATTTTCCAAAGGGTCATTTTCTCCAGGTGAACTGATCTCTGTTGCCTGGAGATCAGTTGTTATCCCAGGAGATTTCCAGCCACCACCTGAAGGTTGGTAACCCTAGTTCTAAGACAGAAAGCCATTTCACATAGACTGATGAAAAATTCTGTTGGGCCTCATTGTTAACTTGTGTTGTAACACTTTTGTGTGGTAATGCATTATAGGAGAACAGAGAGGGCAAGAGATCCTTAAGGAAAGTTTGTCCACCATTACTGATTGAGAAATTCCTGATAAGCTTCTGAAGAACCTCATGGTTTCTCAGAATGCAGGCTGGAAGCCACTAGTTTAAAAAATCTGCATTTTTACTTTCATTTTAGATGAACAAGAAGTTTGGCTGGGCAATCACAAGTAGAGTTATACCCAGGGCTTTTTTTGTAGAAAAAGCACAGCAGGAACTCATTAGCATAATAGGCCACACTCAACAGCAGAAACTCATTTGCCTATTAGGCCACACACCCCTGTTACCAGAAGTGTGCTCATCCAGCCACACCCACCTTTTGCTTCTTATTCTGTTTACCTTGTTTGTTGTCAAAACCCAGGGCTTTTCCTGTAGCAGGAACTCCTTTGCATTTCAGGCCACACACCCCTAATGTAGCCAATCCAAATGAGTTTCTGCTGTTAGGTGTGGCCTATTATGCTAATGAGTTCCTGCTGGGCGTGGCCAACTTGGAAGCCAGCCGGAACTCCATTCCTGTGCGTTCCTGCCCAAAAATAGCCCTGGTTATACCCTTCTAAATCCATTGACTTCAATAGGGTTTCATTCTGCTTGGGAATGGGAACAAAACATACAAACAAGCTTGGGAACAAAATATACAAAGTAGAACTTTTAATTTGTTTCATTTGTTGGTAACATTCAACATTACCAGTATATCAGTGTTGAATATAAGATGATTTTAGCTTAAAACTAGTGATAGAAGGCTCTGTTGTTTTTCTTATACAAGGAGGTAGTTGAGGAGCATGTTGTTTCCTTCTAAAACTCAACACACCATTTTAAAATATTTTGTTGTTAGAAAAATAGCACTGCATATGTGATATATAATGATGCTCCGCCAGGCAAAATGAATTACAGCTGGAAACATGGACATACTAAAGGTAATTTGTTTTGAACACTTCCTCTATAGAGGAGCCTCTTTTCTATGCATCCAAGTCCCTTTTAAAGCTGTTAATAAACTAGACTTCAAAGAATGACCAGTGTGATTTATTGAACACTTAACATATACCCATGTAAACTTGAATGTGGTTTGCTTATAATTCAACTTGCTATGGATCATTGTTCAATATTTATTGAACTCATTCATAAACGTCTTTAGGTTTTGAGCCCATGTGCCTGCCTCAAACCACACAAATACTTTATGTGCATTATTACATACGGGAAGGTATTACCTTAATGCCTCTGAAAAATCCAAAAGAACAAAGAAATTTACTCAACATCCTGACTGGAATATGAGGATTTAAGTAAATGCTTCAGTTATAGTCTGCACCCGCACATTTTTAATATTGCACTGTCATGTGCTTAGAAGCTTTTGGTGGCACTAAGTCAGGGGTGGCCAAACTGCAGCTTGGGAGCCACATGCAGCTCTTTCACACCATCTAATTTAATGTTAATAAAAGCAAATTTGCATATTTTTCAATTAAAACGTGTGTGTAATATTTGGTCATGTCTTGCGGCTCTCAAACATCTGACGTTTATTCTGTGTAGCTGTTAACGTTATACAAGTTTGGCCACCCCTGCACTAAGTAAAAATGTAGCAAGGGGCTATCTGTGCTGAAAAAATTATATGGTGGCTGCACTTTCAGAGGTCACTGAACCCATATTTCACCATTGTGGCAGAGGAAAATGGGGGCCCTGGCTCTCCCGCACAGGAAGTCTCTATAGTCCCACCAAGGATGAAAGCAGGAGGGTCACAGAGAGGCTGAGAACCATGGACCATCCAGGGGATCAGGGTTGGCTAGAGGGTGATGCTGTAGGACAGAACAGGTTGGCTGTCTTAGCTGCACTTGGCAGGGAAGGGGTGCTACTTGGAGTGTGGGGGTGCTGCGTTAAGCACATAGAGACTGGAATAAGGGGCAGGCTCCAATGCTGAGGCAGTCCCTTGAGGCTGTGGTAAAGTGGAATCTGGAGGGGTTGAGAACGGAGGCCAGCGAGAAGGCAAACCCAACCAGAGGGAAGTGATGGAACTCTCCCTGTAAGACTGGACTAAAGTCATACCAGTAAAGTGTGAGTGAAATGACCTAGGCTGATCATCTCTTCATTGAGGAAGTACCAGCATGGAAGGCCAACTTCCTCCCAGCCTGCACTGGGCCCCCACACTGAGCCTGGACCAGTCAGTCAGCCACACCCATTCCCACAACCATATTTAAAAATCATGTAGTATTCATTTCCTAGGCACGGTTGGAAGAGTATTCCATAGAGAAGGACATGCATGAGATCATCGTGGACTGATAAAAGGAGTATGATTATAAGAATGGTCATAAACTGTTTTTCTATAACCCAGACCTTTAAATTATTTAACGGGAATAAATCCAAAACTGAGAGACCTGTGACTTTGGTGTTCTTAAAAAAAATCCCGTAATGTCTTTCCAAAAATCAGCAATGACCACAGAGGACATTTTAAAAAAAGACATGTTCATGAACTCCTTTCATGATTGTTGTCAATTGGAATCTCTGTGGCACATCAGAATATTGGCTGTCCACAAGAGGTAGGTTGAGTAATCCATTTGTAATTTTCCTTGTGTCAATTTGTAAACAAAACTTTGCATATGAAAACTTAGATATTATGAAAATTGAAGTTGTATGCTTTGCTTCACTGTAGGCTTCTGGACTGGCATAGGGCAAAAATAATCTAACTTTTTGTATCTTCATTTTTCGCCTAATGAACATTGTAAGCTACCTACATAATAAAGATTAATTCATAATTTGATAGCCTGAGGAATAAATAGACGGAGGATCCTTACCAAAGAAAAACATTATAAATTGTGTCCAGATAACAAATGATTGGCATTAAGGAATGTAGGAAACAATATTATCCATTGGGTATGATTGTACTCCCCTTCCATATTACATTGAACCATTTCTCACTCTTCTTTTAATGTTTTCTTCTATGTGCAACAGGGTTTCTGCTTTTGGACAAATCCCAAGGTTTCTGGGTAATTCACAGTATTCCTGAGTTTCCTCCATTTCCTCAGAAGGGTTATCAATATCCCCACACTGGACAGAAAAATGGGCAGACAGCAATTTGTTTAACATTCCGATATGATCAGTTTGCAAAAATAGGTAATTATATGTCACTCTGGGAAAGCTTTCTTATACATGTACAAATTTACCTCATGGGACTGTTTTTTATTTATCGTCACTTATATGACTGGTGTTTGGTTTTACCTGATCAAACAGCTGAAATCACAGTTGGTAGCATGAAACTCCTGGAAATGGGCACCTAGGGCCACTTTTCAAGCCCTCACAATCTGAAACTAATCTGATTTTGCACGCCATTTCCAGACACATGGCAAATGGCAAGCCACTGACATGAATGGGTTACATTTAAATCATGCCACTGAGTTCACGGGTGCATTGTAAATCACTAAAATATGACTGTAAATCAACCCCTCTGAATGGCCATCAATGCCACTCTTAAAACTGCCTTTCTATTTTTCACATGTTGCATACAAATAGTGGGAGAGTGACTGAGAGGAGTTTCAAGTGGCCCTTGTGATGCTTAGGAATTTGCAATACTTACCTTGGCCCTAAAAAAATTCTGCTACCTAAAAATATGATGTTGGCGTTGGAAATATTGATGATGCTGCATAAGTATTTCAAGCATTTTTCTTTTGGCCTTGGCTGTGGTACTGGGATAATGCCACGCTTTGCTGCCTTGCTCTGATGTGGATGTTGAGATTCTCCTTGATAAGAAATTATTCAAGTATGTCTTGGGCCACTTCATAATATAGATGCTGCCCAAAATTATATATATACTTTATATAACCCTCTTACCAAATGTGCCAGCCTAATCCCATAGAGACTCTCCAAACCAGTGCCAGCAGCCATAAGAAAATCCCTCCACACGATAGGGCAACAGCATGAGCTTTGCAGATATTATCGCCTGCATAAACCATGCAGAATATTTTGGGACTGTCTAGGACATGCTTTTCAAACATCAAGGCTGATGTTTTTGGCAAACTTACCTGTGAGTATGCCTTACTGATTGAAGGGATTTACGCATAGGACCGGGCCTCGTGGTCAGTGGATCATGGGTTTGGTGGAAGACAAATGTGTCACTTTGAAACAAGGAGTAGCATCTCAGAGGGTCCTAAGTACTCCTAGTTTGGCTGTGATCACTAAACTGTGAAATTTGTGGGAAATATAGTTGCCAAAAACAACATGGACAGCATGTCATAGGAACAGCCCGTGCCAACATGGCTGCTGGTCTTGAATAGCCAGTGCAGAGGAACAGGGAATCAGTGGACGAAAACAGCAGTGTCATGAAACTTGGAGAGTCATAAGGGTATGCATCCAGTTGATCTGTACAATGGCCACTTACATGCATTCTTCAAGGTTTAGGCAGCATTTAACATCTTCTTTAACACAGCCTTGGCTAACCTCTTTTTCATTTCGTTCAGACAAACAACTGTTATGCTACAATCCTAATATCTACAATTGCTCCGTCCCAAAGATCTTTTGCCCAGAGCTGTTAAATCTGCAAATGCTGTGTGCAGGATCAAAGCTGCCCCCAATCCCTCAGAAGCAGTGCCTCACCAAACTCCAATCAGCCCAAGGCGAAAGTCTCCTGAACTTTGCTAAAACACACAGTTATAATGAGGGTAAGACTGGGAAGGGATAACTTTGGTGGGGAAACAGAAAGGCTATTTTTAGGGGGACTGAAGGCAGGAAAGTTATACACCAAACTAGGGGAGCAACACATTTAGATATCCTTAATAAAGACAAGACTGCAATCCAGTAAAGGTAGAAGCATTAGAACTGATTTCAATGGAACTGGAGTACTCCTCAATAAGATGTTCAGCTCCTCAGAGATTTATTTTTTTTCAGAACAGTGTTATATTTTAATAACAAAAAGTGATTCTAAGTGGGAAACGTTTTTCTGTGTTATTGGAAGGTTCTGTTAGCCTAAGTATTCCGTAAAGGTTTCAGGAGGGTGGGGAGAAACATGCCAGACGGATGTTCATCATATGAACCTTGTGTGAGTGGTCACAAGACTGTGGGATTCTGTACAACATCAGAATTTATTCACTTTCTCCTCTTCCCAAAGTCTACATGTATGTATACAGTACATTTTAACACGAGGAGGCAGAAACCCTCAGTCTGGTTGTGTAAAAGCCCTGTAGGATGGAAGATCCCAAGAGCTGTATTAGCATAAGCGTGTGTTCATGCAACAGATAAACATACCCTGCTATTGTCTGACCTCCATTCATTTGCCAAGGGGCTCCCACTATGAACTGGTATTTCTTGGCTGTATTTTAGATCAGAAATTTATCTTCATTTGGCACGTATGCATTATGTGAAGTTTCCTTTAAAGGGTCAAATTATGTCATCAAAAGAAAATGCTTCTGTAAGAAGTTACAATATCCTGCCTAGAAAAGGAATGTTTACGTCAAAAATAATGCTGAAAGTTTTTTTGCTTGTACCAAACTATGCTGAGAAGCACAATGTGGGGGGAAAGACTGGAAGAGACATGGCTATTATTATCTTCAGGCATCCTTCTTGAATATGAAGCATTTCCTCTTGTGTTGTGTTCCTCTTGTGCTATGAATGCTACACTTTAGAGCAGAAGCAGCCAAATTCCACAGTTTGGGAGCTGGACCACCATCCCTAGCCAAAGTATGTCATGGCCAAGAGCCTGTTCAACTGCACTGTCTTGGGGCAGGTGAAATAAAGGCAAAAGTACTGTGGCTTCACCTTCCCAACCAACTTCTATGGATGGAAGTGTCTTGTAGTCACCCTCCCCACTAGTATAAGCCTGGCTGTTCTTAGACATGGGTTTGAAGAAGCAGAGAATGATTTCTAGGGGAAGGGAAGCCTTATTTAGGCGGGTTGGAAAAGGAAACAATGGCACTTTGCAGTGCAACTGTCAGAAACTGAAGTAATGTGCTTTCATACTTGCATCATCTCTCCTGCATCCCAAGCCTTGCAGAACACCTATGAAGTGATACAGTATTGAGTCACAGGAACTAGACCAAATTGTGACACAGGCACCAGCTGGCCATCTCCTAATACATTGTCTAAAAACAAATAGCTAACTACATAGTGACAGTCCAGTTATTTCGAACAAAACAACAGCTATTCTCCAACCCATCAATTTTTTTAATGCAATCAAGATTTTAAAAGCAAAAAATTGAGAAGAAATAAGGAAGGGGCACTCAAAATTGAAAATGAAATGAATTTCACAAGCCAAGCCAATAACAATTTTTCACTTTTTCTATTTGCCAGATATCTACTTAACCTGGATGGCTCCAGAACTGAAAACAGATTTGTTAGTAGAATCCTGGCAGCGTAAGGGACGTGAATTCTTCTCAAACTGCTCTCTTCCTTATCATGTCTATAATACAAATCTAATCCAGACACCATGGAATTCTTCCTTCTCCTCGTATTATGATCATTCCAAGTGGTGTGTCTCTAAAAGGTATGAAGACCAGTGGACATGCATTGGAGACCTAAATTATGCACCTCAGCAGGCTAAGAGAAGTGGTGGCTTCATTTGCACTCAGAATCAGTACATTTACAAAGCATTCAGGCAACTGGTTTACCATTATTATGGTTGTCGTGTCTCTTGAGTTTGCACATGGGTCATGGACCTGCGAATTATTCCTAATAATCTCAAATTTGCTTATTTTTAAAAGATCTGTCTAATCTGCATTGTGTTGAGAAATCTTTCCAGATGGTGAAAATTCTTGGGTGTGACATCCCGTTGGCAAGAGGAAGCAGGATGGCTCTTTGTTCCTATCTAACCCTACTGCCCTCTGACATGCCCCCTCTCTTTTTTTAACCTACACGCTCTGCTGTTTGCTAAGAGTTTGTAGTCCATACAGTCCCTGATATCAAAATTTAAAGTTATGTAAATTAATATTAAAACTGAAAGCTATGTAAGTTGATGCAGACACATGTGATTTGTTCTGATGTACAAAAGGTTAGTGCAGAATGTGGGGTTCCTTGGTGTATAATTTGAGGGTTTGAGAGGTTTTTAAACTTTGATTATTCACTGCTTGAAGTGACTGTAGATGCAGTTTTTGTTTATTAACCTGTGATCTCAGGTGCATCTGCCAATTACACATAAACAGTGTTGGAACACTCCTTTTCAATGTAGCTCTACCTGAAAACCTGTCTGTAGGAAAAAAGGTTACTGAAAAAGATGCTGCTCTTTTCAGCTGGAGAGCTCCTTCTCATGTGACTTCTCATAAGAGAGGGTCCTAGTGAACATTCTTGTTTCAAGAGGAACATACACATCTCACTGCAGATTTTTAGAGCAGTAAGTGTTTAACCTTGACTTCAGATTCTGTGCCTGCTTTACACGCCATTCTTTTTCCTCCAGTGTATTTATTCTGCAGCTACAATTTAAAAATGCACTTTTCTAAATCGGAGTGAAACATCACTTGTGATGTGTTGGGGGTGGCATCTAAAGTTTTTTTTTTTTTTTTTTTAAAGCACAATCACCCTATCACAGCTATGCAGTAGTGTCCTACAAGTGCTTTCATAAGAACATAAGAGAAGCCAATGTTGGATCAAGCCAATGGCCCATCCAGTCCAACATTCTGTCACACAGTGGCCAAAAATACTAGGTGCCATCAGGAGGTCCACCAGTGGGGCCAAGACACTAGAACCCCTCCCACTGTTCTCCCCCCCAGCACCAAGAATACAGAGCATCACTTGCCCCAGACTGAGAGTTCCTATCTATACCTTGTGGCTAACAGCCACTGATGGACCTCTGCTTCATATGTTTATCCAATTCCCTCTTGAAACTGTCAGTGCTTGTAGACGCCACCACCTCCTGTGGCAGTGAATTCCATGTGTTAATCACTCTTTGGGTGAAGAAGTACTTCCTGTTATCTGTTCTAATCCAACTGCTCAGCAATTTCATTGAGTGCCCACGAGTTCTTGTATTGTGAGAAAGGGAGAAAGATACTTCTTTCTCTACCTGCTCTATCCCATGCATAATCTTGTAAACCTCGATCATGTCACCCCTCAGTCATCATTTCTCCAAACTAAAGAGCCCCAAGCACTTTAACCTTTCTTCATAAGGAAAGTGTTCCAGCCCTTTTATCTTTCTAGTTGCCCTTTTCTGCACTTTTTCCAATGCTATAATATCCTTTCTGAGGTGTGGTCACCAGAATAGTATACAGTATTCCAAATGATGTCACACCATACAGGGGCATTATGATACTGGCTGATTTGTTTTCAGTTCCCTTCCTAATAATCCCCAGCCTATCGTTGGCCTTTTTTATTGCAGTCGCACACTGTCTCGACATTTTCAGTGAGTTATATACTACGACTCCAAGATCTCTCTCTTGGTCAGTCTCTGCCAGTTTGGACCCCATCAACATGTATTTAGAGTTACGAATTTTGGCTCCAATGTGCATCACTTTGCACTTGGCCACATTGAACCCCATTTGCCACATTGACGCCCACTCGCCCATCCTCGACAGATCTCTTTGGAATGCCTCACAATCCTCCCTGGTTCTAAGCTTCACAGTCAGCAGAACCACAAATCGATCTGCTGCTGAAGTGAACCACCTCAGGCTGCACTGTTCACCTCCACTTCAGAGGCTGGGCCAGGAGAACAGAGAATGGATCTCCACTTGCCCTTCTGTGGTAATTTGGTTCAGCCAGAGTTTACATTACTACACTTGGAAGTTTGAGCTTGTACTCAGAGAGAGCAAGATGAACTATGCCAGCACGGATCCCAGGTGAATCAAGTGATAGAAGAGGAGGTAGAGTTGCCAATTCCAGTTTGGAAATTCCTGGAGATTTGGGGATAGTGCCTGGAGAAGGAAGAGTTTGGGGAAGGAAAAGAGTTCAGAAGTGATGCTATAGATTCCACCCTCTGAAACTGATCTCTGTTGTCTGGAGATTAGTTGGAAAGGTTAGGACTGCCAGGAACACCCTGGCAATTGGTGGGAAATGGGGGAATCTACTATCTCTGTGCATAATTTTATACACCTCTCAAAACAAGGAATTTGGCCCCTGTGGTAACCTAGCTGTGGGAGTGAGAGGCCTAGAGGAAGAGCCTCTGTGGGGTAAAGGGGGTAAAGGGGAGTGAGGAGTATGTCCCTCCTAGCAGGCAATCCCCAACAGGACAGTGGTGACAGCAAGTACCCTAGTGGAAGGAAGTGAAATAGCTCCTTCCTGGATGTGGCAACCCAAAGGAGAGGGTGGGCAGAACAGGGTCTACAAGTTGAGCAGGCCTGTTCCATCGCATCACATCTCCTCTTGCTTGCCTCTTTTCTAGGCTAAAAAGCCCAGAGCATTTTAAACAATCCTCATAGGACAGCTGCTCTACCCCCTGATCATTTTGGTTGCTCTTTTCTGCACCTTTTCAAGCTGTAAAATATTCTTTTCCAGGCGTGGTGACCAGAACTGTACACAATATTCCAAGCATGGTCTCACCATAGATTTGTACCAGGGCAGTATTGCGGCAGTTTTATTCCTTATTTCTGTTCTAATTGTGTCCAGCATGGAATTTTTCCTTTTCACAGCAGCTGCACACTGGATTGACATTTTCATCAAACTATCCTCTACCACCCCAAGGTCCCTTTCTTAGTTTGCTGCTGCCAGCTCAGATTGCATCAGCATATATGTGAAGTTGGTATTATTTCCCTACTGTGCATCACTCTACACTTGCTCACATTGAATCTCATTTGCCATTTTTATGCCCGTTCCCCCAGCTGGGAAAGATACATTTGGAACTCTTCATAATCCATTTTTCCCCTTAATCATCATAAATAACTTGGTGTAATCTGCAAACTTGGCCTCCTTATTTCTCACCCCTAACTCCAGGTCACTTATGAACAAGTTTGAAAAGCACCGTTCCCAATACAGATCTTTGTAGGGCCCTGCAGCTCAAATCCCTCCATTGCATGAACTGACCATTTATTCCTACTCTCTGCTTCCTTTTTTAAAGCTGATTTCTAATCCAGTTTGCTTAGAACACTTTGGTGAGGAGCTTTGTTAAAAGCCTTTTGGAAATCCAAATAAACAATGTCTACCAGCTCATTTCTGTCTATGTGTCTACTGACACTTTCAAAGTGGAGGAGTTGGCCCTCTAGACTCTATGCCCTCCTTGATGTACATAGCAACACCTCCTCCAGTATGCCCTTTCTGAATACCGAGTTTGTATTCAGAGATGACCGTATCCCACTGATTCTCTCCCTTCCACCAGGTTTCTGTTATGCTCACTATATCTGTTTTCCCTTATAAGCAAGCATTCCAACTCTCCCATTTTGGGTTGGAGGCTTCTCTCATTTGCATAGAAACAACTCTAAAGTTAAAAGAATTAAGTTAGAGGGGATGTGAAAGACCTCTTCCTGAGATCCTGGAGAGCTACTGCCAGTCAAAGCAGACACTGCTGACCTAGACAGACCCAGGGTTCAACACAGGATAAGGCAGCTTCATGTGTTGTTCTCTCTGTGGTCAAGGACCCATGCGATACTGTGGTCAGTCTAGCTCAGCGGTGTCAAATGTGCATGCAGGGCTCAGAACTGGCCCCCAAGCAACTTCCTTCTCCTGCTTCCTTTTCCATGGCTGCTGCTGCAGCTGCACCCTAGCTTCCTTTTCCCCCAGGTCCTTCAGTGGCTCTTTGCTTACTGCTTCCTCTTGCCTCCCTCCCTGCCCTCACACACACACTCTCTCTCACACACACACAGATAGAGATAGAGAGAGCTTCGTGGCTGCTTTGTGCTGGAGAGATACAAAAACAAGCCTTTTTCTCACTCACACACACACACACACACACACACACACACACACACACACCACTTCTGCTTCCTTCTCCAGGACTGCTCCTCCTCTTTTGGGAGGGAATGGAGGGGGGAGGAAAGAGAGAGAAAGAAAACAAAATTGGAGTCCCATGGCAGCTTTAAGACCAACAATGTTTATTCCAGGTATAAGCTTTTTGTGTGCAAGCACACTTCTTGGGTGGGTGGATTTTTCTGACAAGCACAATGTAGATTGAGAAAATTATTTTGTCTTATTCTGAAAAGTTGGCTTTTAAAAAAATGGATTTCTCTGTTCCTATCTGGATTTATTTTCTTTCAAAAATACCCTGATTAGGAATTAGAACACATGGAATAGTCTTTATAGCTTGGAGAGTGGAGTGACTGCAGATGCCAAATGATAATAGCACACATTGGTAATGAGACAGGAAAACTAGGTCTCAGTTCAGTCCAGGAGGATGCATTGTCTTGAGTTTCATTACCAACTGCAATTCAGCAGTCCTTCTTTCTAATGTCCCTTAGAAATTCCTTTGTAAGAGCACTGCTACTCTTAGGTCAGCAACTGAATGTTGTGGTTTCTAATTTCAGACTTATGTTATGTCCATTTATTCTTTGCATCCTCCTGGACTGAATCCTCCTGGATGGAATTGAGATCTAGGTTTCCCATCTTTTTTTTAATTGATTTTTTAAAGTGTGTGTATATATATATCCAGATATTTTTATGCATATCCTAACATTTCATTTTTCATATTCTCCTCTTTCTAAGAATCAAATTAAACATTGAAAGCATATAAGTACTCTCTATCCTTGTTATCTTATTCCCTTTCTTTACCCGCTTGCCCAAACCACCATACAACTTTCTCTAATTCATGATCTAAACATTATTACATTTTTCTTTAAGTTATTTAAGACTTCTATACTTCTTTTGCTGGATTCCCTCCGTGCATCCTTATTTTATACTTATAGTCTTTCTTCCATACCTATAAAAGAAAGTTGAACAGGGTTGCCTCCAAAACTGGGTGCTGCAGAGGAAGCCTCTGCAACAGGAGGAAACCCTCCTCCCTCTTATCAGAGGTCTTGGGGGGGCACACCCTTCCCCTCCTTGCTATGCCGTTGGCTTTAACTATTCCATTCCTATTGTCTATTTTCCATTATTATTATTCCCACTCATCCTATCTACTAACTCTAACTTATTCTATATACTAACATACTATCATACTAACTCTAACTTACTTTATGGATTACATTCTACCTCTCTGCTTCAAAACATAATATCACAGTTCAAACACTTCCATTCCTTAATTTGGTTACTGCCTCTACTAAATTTTTCCCTGTAATTTCATTATGTGCAGTGAACATTTTGTTTTCCAAATTAACCGCAAGATGTCCGAGCGGCAACTATCTGTACTGAGTTCCTTTATCTCTGAGAATTTTTGCTGTTTCCTTAAGACATCGTCTTGCGATGATTACCTCAGCTGGAATGTCAGGAAACAGATACACAATCGTATCCTCCAGGCTCAGTCCCTGCTTGTCTCTCGTGATTGCAAAAAGTTTATTCTTCGTCTGGACCTGTTTAAATTCAATGATAATATTGGGGGAAGCATTTTCAGGAGACTTTTTTGGAATATTTAGCCGGAAGGCAGAGCTGATGATCCCTTCAGAAGACACTGCTTCTCCTGCTCCTAGAAGAATCTGAGACAGCCATTTGTTTAAAGCTGCAGTGAGATTTTCTTTTTCACCAAAGTTTACAGATACTCCACGGAGTTTAACCTTCTTTTCTCTCAGTTTTGTTTCCTGGAGTACGATCTTATTCTTGGCCCATATCTCAAATTCCTGAAATTCTTTAATGTTGTCTGCATTCTTTTTTGCCAAGTGAAATGCTGATTCAGCTTTCCTCTCTGTCGTTTTCAATGCTGCGATGAGCTCGTCTAATTTCTTATTTATAGGCTCAATTGTTTGTTTGAGAAGCCCAAATTCGTTTTTAACTGTCCAACCTCTCCACTCAGAGACTTTAAATAATTCTTGATTTTATTCCTTATCTCTGTTAAGGCATGCAATAACACAGTCTGTTCGCTTTGGTCAGGGTTACTCCCCCCTGCCACCATTTCCTCTAACAGAGACACCTCTAGGTCTGAATCATCTGAGTGTTCAAGGTCAGTGTTACTCTTTTTGGGAGGTCCATAAGGAGGATTTTTAGTACCTTTCTTTGCTCTGGTCCTTCCCATAGCTGGCATTGGTATTTGTTCCAAACTTGGCTGTATTTTCTGGAAGCAGAGCTCTAATTTTTCCGTGGGAATAGCAGGAGCTGGAAGGGATGCAGCCAGCCGGAAGCTCAGCCACTATGCCCCCCTAGGTTTCCCATCTAATTAACAACACTGGTATCTCCATGCCTACTACCCCTCTGCATATCACACTTAATCCAATCAAGCCTGCTATTGTCATTCACCTGCAATTGCCATTCAACATCTGAAATCACCTTTATAAAGTTTATGGTACCTTGTGTTACTTTTTATGGAACGCATGGCCCGGCCCAACACAGTGACATTTATGTCAGATCTGGCCCTCATAACAAATGAGTTCGACACTTCACTATAAGAATGCCACCACTTAAAATCTAACTCTGAAGCCTTAATGTCAACACACTGGTTTCTTTCTCAACAGCACTGAAAGAGGAATAAATGTGCTGGAAGAAATGTACTGGAAAATTGCTTCTGCAAGTGTGTATCTGTGCAAAGTGAAGCCCATGATATTCACAACTGATCATTTGTGAGAAGAAGACAGAGAAAGCTACTGGTTGAAAAATGTGGCGCTGGCTCTGTACGAACACATTTACTAGGTTGTACAATGCACAATTTCAGTTTTGGTTAGTAATAGTTATAGGTATACGTATCAATAATCAGCAATATTTGGACAAAGAAAGCATTTTCATGTTGATGTAATAAAGGCAGAGCATCAATGCAGATTAAATATTGACATGTCTTTTTATGTCTTCCATGACACCAAATGCCAAAACCCAAAATTTCTTTAAGGCAGCCCCATCTAACAAAAAATAAGCTCAGATTAAAGCCTTATGGAATGTTTTTGCATCTGATCAAGTGGACTCTGGTTAAGATATTTAACAAAAAAAAAAGTGGACTCTGGTTAATGAAACTTTGTGCTCAATAAAGGCATTAGTCTTTATAGTTCCACAGAAGTCCTTGTTATTCTAGATGTAACAGATTAACATACCACCGCCTGGAAGTTGTTGTTATGGAACATAGTGCATGCAGCTGGGTAACCTGGCACTCATTCATTTGTTATGATCCAGATTTGGTTCCCCTGTATAGAGGGAGAGAGCACTGAGCTCATACATGTGGAAGGCAGGAAGCTGTAAGTGATGAGGTGGCTGAAACAAGGTAGACAAGGCTGGAATGGAACAGGATTTCCAGCACAAGAAATTCCACCCTCTTCCTCCTCCTGAGGCTGCTCCACACCACTGTCATTCTATGCAGAGCTCATCCACTCACAGTTCCCTTTAATGTTAGAGCCTTTGAAGTTAAAATGCTGTGAGAGCAGCTGCATTAACCCCATGATTCCCTTTCTGGCACAGAGATATGGTGTGGTATTAGCTTGGAGGAGGGATAGGATGCTCCTTTCTCCTTCTCTGAAGGGAAGAGCTTCTTTTTGAGGGAAGCCGAGGAATGTCTAATTGCATCCATGTCTAAGGTCAGCTTCCATCTCCATCACCACTTGCACAAAGAACATACTGGAAGAGGAGGAGGAAGGCTTTGAAAGGAGGAGGAAAACTTTGAAAGATTTCTGCAAACAGACTTCTGTTTTTGAAGAGTTAAGAAAGGACTGGGTATTTCATAACAAGATGTCTACACCGAGCGGGCTGACCCAAACTAGGATTACCAAACTGTGATAAGTGTGTTACTGTATGTAGGAGAGGAGGCCAGTGAAATGGAAAAGGGACAGAATGGCTAATTTGTTTCCGGCTTCATCAGAACATTTTAAGGCAAACGTACCTTCTCTGGATTGTGCAATTTGACAACCCCAACCCCAACTGAATTATAGCAGTGACAGAGTATACCAATAAAACAAAGCCCAGTAATTATAATTACTAAAGATCTGAAGGCAGCACTGGGTTTATTGTGCAATGTGCTTTAGAGCAAAAACATGCTTTTCATAACTGTAGGGGGTGGGGAAGTTTTGCAGAATGCGTGTTTCCTCCTGCCTCCTGTATAACTCTGGTAAAAAAATTGAATACAACCACATCTGTCAAGGAAAAGTTATACCTGAAAGTAATCATGGCAGCTGATGTCATAAGAACATAGTAAGAGTCCTGCTGGATCAAACCCATGGTCTACCACCCAGATACTGTTAGCCACAGCATACAACCAAATGCCCTTAAGCCTACAAACATCACTGCAAGCAGAGAATGCTTAATTTAACCAATGTAGTTAGCCTTTCTTTTTAGGTGGTACCTCCTAGACTCACAATCCAGTCCTAGGCAGAGTTGCTCCAGTCTAAGCTCACTGATTTCACTGGGGTTGAACTGAAGTAATTTTGCATAGAATCACACTGTTACACACCTACCAAGGAAACTTTTATGAACAGTCTTCATGCCCAAAAGCTCATTTTCTAGTTAATTACTGCAATGGTGAGCTTATTGTAATACCTGTGACGTCTTCTCCATCACAATTCACATGCGTCTGCTTAAGGATCTCCTTATGCTTTTCTTAAAATTAAAAAGTACCAGTGCTTTTCTAAAAATTCTTGCAACAAATGATCTAACAAGCATACAAAAACAGATTTCTGAGGAAGAGTTGGTATATTGGCCGAGTATACACAATGTAGTTACTCTTCTGATATAGAACCCATAACTTTCAACTGAGTGGAGTAACAGGAAGATTTTACATTTATACTGGTAGGAATCATGTTTAGGTCACCACTTCATCCTAGGGCTGCCAAGTCCCTGGCTGAGGTGGGGAATCCCCCACCTCAAGATGTCATTCCCCGCCAATGCTTAGAGCAGCTGCAGGGGCGGGGGATTAAAATTTAAAACAAATTAAAAATGTATAAACAGTCACCGTCTTCACCCACACCATGACATCACTTCCAGGAAAACCATGGAGTTTCCAGCAATTCCTAGAGCTACTGCCGTCACTTCCAGGTATTCCTCAGAAGTGACGAAATCATTTGGGCGACGACACCCACCATGTCCCTCCTCCCCCACCCTCCCCCCAGTTGCTAGGCTCAGTCTGACAACCCTATTTCAGTCATAAAGTTCACTGGTTGAGTTTATTGTTTAGCCTAATGTACCTTGCAGGAGTGTTGTGAAGATAAAATGAGGAAGGGGGAAGCAATGGAACACTGCCCTGAACTCCTTGGAGGAAGGATGGGATAAAAATTGAATAAATGATTTGACAGCAGAAATTGTCTTGTTAATCACCTTCCTGCTTTACCAAAACACTGTAGGTCCATCAATATTATCCTATACCTGGGCAGGGTAGACCATTTTCATTCATGATTCTGACACATCCTGAAGCCTAAATGTGACTCCATCACTACTTTATTTTGTTGTTGTCTTCTATAAAAGGAATTACACTAAAGGTTCACTTACAGTCTATTCAAGGATCTCCCCCTTGTGGGGAAAAATATAAGCAGGAAAATGGAAGAAAACAAAATGTCAGGCTGGAAAATTGCCACTTTAAATTATATGCCTGATATTTCTGCATTATACTCTAGGGGGCAGTTTCCAGTAAGGATATGGAATGTCATTTTTTTTTAAAAAGCCTCTGAAAACTTACAGGAATCCACTTTCATAACTACAAATTTAGATTTCACAAACAAACCAGATTCATGGTCCATCTAATCTAGCACTGTATCTTCAGCAATGACCAGCAGACCTACCCAAGAAGGGCATGAAAGAATCAGCTCTCCCCACACTGTCTCTAGCACCCGATACTCAGAGGACTCCTGTCTTTGAAAACAGAGATTCATGACAATAGTTGGTGACAGACCTCCATGAATCTGTCTAACTCCTCTTAAAGCCATCTGAGCCAATAGCCATCACTGCGTATCATCTAATCATGCATCTGATCCTACTACTAAACAGCTTCGTTGGATGATCCCCAAACACTAGTAGTATGAAAGAGGAAGGAAAATCTCGCTATCCACGCTCTCCATACCATTCATAATTTTATAAACTTCTATAATCTCCTCTATGTTGCCTTTTTATCTCACACACTCATAAAATAGTCCCCACTCATAAAACACTGAAATCCGTCATACACACGAAAGATTCATTTACAGAAGACTGCTGAACTGACAGATGATGAGGGTGAAAACAGTGGCATCACTTAGCTGAAAATTAGTTGTAGATCCATTCTTTAGATCCCAAACATTATATGGATTAATAAAATGAAATAGATTGCATTAACTTTCATGATGTAACAGGGGAAATGCATAAAGTAGAATACTCTTGGTGACAAGCACAATCCATTAATCTCACATGCTTCTGTAGGATGATGACATAAATTCCAGGACAGGAAGCTTGAAACCACAATAAGATGCCATTGCTCAAAAAAACCTTCAACAATGAAAACTCTTATTTACTTGAAGACTAGAAAACAGAATTTTAAGTATTTTGTACTGATATTGATGTGGGTTTTATGCCATATAATTCTTAAATTGACAGCTACAATCATAGTAACTAAAGGCACCATTATTTAGACATTTTCACATACATGCTGATTCAGATTTGCCTAGCCTAGCATATTGTGTCAAAGAGCAGAAGACATACCTTTGTGTTTAGGTACGACTTTTTCCTGTCACAGAAAATACAACACTTTAAAAGTTCAGACTTACTGTAAGGCAACACCCTCCAGGTCTCTGTGTTTTCGCCATTTGGAGATGGCTCAGGAAAGTAATAGCAACTCACAACTACTGCTGGCTGCAGCAGCTACTGCTAGTGCTTTATAAAAAGTGTCATCTTCATAATGTGTAAGGTGGAGCAATGATTGAGGGGTTGGCCTGACAGATGTAAATATTACCCAGTTTGTTCAGTAGCACTGCATTTTTTTCTGCCCCAGGCAGAAATTGTAATGAAGAAATGTATTTATGACAACAAAGGAAATACAGAGACACGCGGATGGATCCTGTTCACACCTGAAACAATGGTAGAATAAATGCAGCATTCTAGGGACTGGCACATAGACACAAAGAGAATTATTCTAACAAGCCCTGTAAAGAAATAGAAGAAAAGAACAAAAAAGGAAGAACAAGAGATCTGTTCCACGAGATCCAAGAAATCAAAGCGAAATTTAAAGCACAGTTAGGCATGCTGAAAGATCAGCATGGGAATACATTAACTAAAAAGGACAAAATAAAGATAAGATGGGAACAGTACCCTGAGGAACTATACAAAAGAGGTGAAAGGATGGCCAATTCCTTCCAAGAAGAATCTTTTGAAGAAGAACCTACAGTTTTAGAAAGTGAAGTGAAAGCTGATTGACAGCAATTGGGAGAAACATGTCACTGGTTTGAGATGAGATATCAATAGAGCTATTCCAAGCCAAAGAAACAGAATTCATCAAAATCTTAACAAAAATATGTCAAATATATTTTAAAAATATTTTTATTTGTGTACTATACCCAGTACAAACCAAAAATTGTGGGATTCCTAGTAACTTTGCAAGGCTGATTTTGGCCAACTTCATTATGTTCTTCTTTCATTGAAAGCCCTTATACCTGGCAAGCAACACACAATCTTCCATGTAGACTATCACCATGACAACCTCATATATACATACTTTGCTACACATGGAAATTACTAAAAGGTGAAAATTACCCACATCTTCATTATGAGCTCAAACAAGGAAATACATACAGATGTGCATATCACTAAAGCTTTCCCAAACAGTAAAACAGGCATCCATCAAAATCTTAACAAGAATATGCTGACAAATATGGAAAACAAAACAATGGCCCGAAGACTGGAAACACTCAATTTACATTCCAATTCTGAAAAAAGGAGATGTCAAAAACTGCAGCAACTATTGGACCATTGTATTCATTTCTCATGCAAGTAAAGTAAAGCTCAAAATCTTACAACAGACTGTTACTATACATGGAACGAGAAATGCCAGATGTTCAAGCTGTATTCAGAAAAGGAAGCGGCTCTAGAGATCATATTCAGGAGTCATTTCCTAGAAAAAGAGCTCATTTGCATAACTCATTTGCATATGCCACACACCCTGACAAAGGGCAGGCATGTTTAAACTGAGTTAAGGCATATGCAAATGAGTTTAAATCCCCCCTCCCTCTCTGCAAAAGTGGAGAGGCTCAGGGGGAAAGGGGCCATGTCCAACCACGGCGGGCTGGTTGGAGACGGGGAGGGCAAGGAAACAGACATGCCTGGCTTCCCTGCCCTATCTTCTCCAGGTGTCCCGCCGCTGCAGGGCACCTGGAGAACGTCGGGCAGGGGACCCAGGGATTTAAATCCCCCCCAAGTCTCTCTGCTGGCGGCCAGGAAAGGCGGGGGCGGGGCCTGGGCTCCTTACTGCCGGAGCACCACTCCGGGGCACTCCAGCAGGAAATGACCCCTGATCATATTACAAATTTATGTTGGTTACTGGAGCATACAAGAGAATTTCAGAGGAAAATCAGCTTGTATTTCATACATTAAAGCAAAGCTTTTGACTTTGTGGATCATGAAGACCTATAGTTTGTTTTTAAAAAATGCATGTGCCAGATTCTGATTGTTTGATGTGCAAGCTGTATTCCAGACAAGAGGCTGCTGTTAGGACAGAATATGGAGAAACAGAATGGTTTTGAATTGGCAACGGAGTCAGACAAGGATGTATTTTATCTCCCTATTTTTAAAATCTATATGCAGAACATATCATAAGGAAAACTGGATTATATTTAGATGAAGATGGGGTGAAAATTGGTGGAAGGAACATTAACAATTTGAGATATGCAGATGGTACCACATAACTAGCAGAAAACAGTGAAGACTTGGAACGATGAAGGTTAAAGCAGAAAGTGTCAAAACAGGAACACAGCTGAACTTCCAGAAGTAATGGCTACTGGGTATTACACAACTTCAAGGTTGGTGATGAAGAAATGTATTTATTTATTTTGAGATTTATATTCCGCCCTTCCAAGCGGCTCAGGGCGGCTAATAAGCGGCTAATGCCGGATTAAATAGATAAAATACAATTAAAAAATATTACATATCCACAATAAAATTCATAACAGTATTTAAGGTGCTCTATTATCCTGTATATAGATCCCCAAGATGGACAGTAATCCCAAATTGACAGACAGCTTTATTAAATAACGAGGGCTCTAGCAGTGATGTTCTCCCCACTTCCGCCAGGCGACACATACCCCCCCCCCCCCCTACTCAAAAGCCTGGCAGAAGAGCTCTGTCTTGCAGGCCCTGTGGAACTGTATAAGGTCCCGCAGGGCCCGGATCTCCTCCGGGAGCTCATTCCACCAGGTAGAAGCCACTGCCAAAAACGCCCTGGCCCTAGTTTGTTAACGTCTCAGGGGCCTGGAACTTCCAGGAGGTGGAGACTCCCCGATCGTAGTGGTCTTGAGGGAACATACAGGAAGAGGCAGTCCCTTAGGTAAGCCGGATCCTGGCCATTCAGGGCTTTAAAGGTAAAAACCAGCTCTTTGAAGCGAATCCGGTATGCTATTGGCAGCCAGTGCAGCACTTGCAGCACCGGCCGGATGTGGTCTCACCTAGAGAGACCCATCAACAGCCTAGCTGCAGCATTCTGCACTAGCTGCAGCTTCTGGATTTGCGACAAAGGCAGCCCCAAGTAGAGAGTGTTACAGTAGTCTAGCCTTGAGGTGACAGTCACATGGATCACAGTGGCCAGGTCCTCACGGTCGAGCCAGAGATGGTAAAAGGCCGACTTGGCAGTGGCTGCCACCTGGGTCTCCATCGTTAATGAGGAGTCCAGGAGCACACCCAAACCCCTAACCTCCCGCGCAGGCATCAAAGGTACCGCGTCGAAGGTCGGGAGAGGGAGCCCCAGACCGGTCCGACTCAGGCCCAGGACCTCTGTCTTTGCCGGGTTTAATTTCAACCGACTCCGTCTGAGCCAACCAGCCACGGCTTGCAACGCCCGATAAAGGTCATCAGGACCAGAGTCTGACTGGCCGCCCAACATCAGATAGAGCTGGGTATCATCAGCATATTGATGACACCCAAGCCCACACCTCCGGGCAATCTTAAAGGCCCATGACCCCAACCACACAGAAGAGGCAACAGCACCAAAAAGGGGAAAGCTCCCTTCCCTACAAACTCATCCCAAGCAGGTCCACCCAGAGGTGAGTCCCAGGTGAAGCAATGGGCGCAACCCTCAGGAAAGTGGCATGGAGAAAGCAAAAGGAACACAGAAATGCCCATGGGTGCCTAGCTGTCACTGGCAGAAGCATCTCCTGCACCATGGCCATGGTGCACCCTGGGCAACCCCCTTCACCACTGCCAGTGGCGCAGGAGGGGCCTGTAGGGACCAGTGTTAGACTTTGGATTGCTGCTGATATGTCCCATCACCACTGATATGTCCCGTCACCACTGACCCCAGGCTACAGCATCCCTCCTCTCACACTGGATCTCCAGCCACTCCCTCTCACAGGCTGCGGACAAGAGGGTAGAAGGAGTGCATTCCACAGTGAATGGGCCCTTAGCCATGAGCCTGGCTGCAGATAATAATCCCCAGCTCCAGCCACATCATCAGGGGCCAGGCCAGGGTGCACCACATCCCTGGCAGCCTCCCCTTCCCATTCCCACAGCCTCCACCCCACCCCTGTTCAGAGATATGGAGTCTGCCTGCTGGGATGTCTCATCTACAATAACTTGCCTAGGATCTCCATGATGCCGAAGATCTGGAAGACAACCAACCCAGATTCCACAGCCTTTCTTGAAGGGGTGAAGGCACAGAGATGCTCCACAATAATGGCAAAAAGGTCATGGTAAAAGAGTTGGGGAAGGGGGCTGACAGAGCAACACATCATTGGCAGGGCTTGTTCATATCACACATGGGCCCTGTATAGAAATATTGATTTCTAAAAGTCTCATGCCTTCTCCTGTGATGTCTTTCTGATAGCATGCTGTGCCTTGTTTCCTATTGCAAGCCAAATGGTGGGGGCCACATGGCCTAAATAGCCATGCCATAAACCCACGTTCTTTCACACTTCCATGCCAAACGCCAGACCTCATGGCTACACTTTCTGGCCCACATGGAAAAAGTCACGTACATCATGGAAAAGCTGGAAGCTGGGTCACCTGACTGCAGGAGGGGCCTCCAAACTTCTAGCCAATCCTATGTTACAGCTATGACAAGCAACAATTGGGCACACCCCTGTCCACTCGTGTTTGGCTGGATGGCCACAGCTAATCATGACTCGATTGGGGTTTAATTGATTGATCCCAATGGGAATGAGAGCTTGCTTGCTCTGGCTGCTCTCTTGCTCTTGCTCTCTGCTCTTGTTCTCTCTGCTTGTTTTATGGCACCTAGAAATGTCATCTCTTGGGGGACAAAGAACTGCTTTGTGAATTAGTCCACATGGTTGAGCAAAGATGGATTTTTCCTTCAAAATCCCTTGGACTGTTTGGATGTTCCTGAACTTGGTAAATATGTATCTTTTACTGTGTAGTTAAGGCAAATTGCCTTAGGCTTGTTATTCTGGTAAACTCTGGTAGTCTGTGTTAAGCTCTGTACTGAATAAAAATTATTCTTGTTTCTAAATGGTACTGATGTTGTACCTGAGTTCCAAGTCTAAATCTGGTGGCTAACCCTGACCACATATACTACCTTGGTAAGAGTGTGCATCTCTGAGTGAGTTGCTAATGTGTTAAGTTCCGGATACCAACTAAGAGTTTGAACCTCTAATCTCAGGTTGGGGGGAACTACTGTAGAGGTTCTGGTAGCACATTGTTCTGAAACCAGAGAGGGTATAGACCATCTCTTGGGTTGTTGTTTAATGTACTGTAAAAGTACAGGGTTCCCTCCCATCCCTGGACTGGCGTGGGTGGGCTAATCCTGTACAGTCCCACAGCCATGCCCTGTAGCTCATATCCATCCCTGCCCCTCTGCAGCTGCTGCAGTGGTGGTGACCAACCCATCATGGACTTCCAAATCCACTGGTGTAGTATGTGTGGCAGGAGTGCAATCTGCTGGGGGACCAATGGAGAGGTCAACTGGAGTAATCAATGGGTTTGCAATGACAGTGATGTCTTCTTCCCATAGCTCTGAAGACCCTGACCTGGCTTGCAGAGAACCCCCCTCACCAGCCTTGGTACCCAATGGTCCAGCACTGGCTTTTCC
This sequence comes from Gekko japonicus, assembly GCF_001447785.1. Classification (NCBI taxonomy): domain Eukaryota; kingdom Metazoa; phylum Chordata; class Lepidosauria; order Squamata; family Gekkonidae; genus Gekko; species Gekko japonicus. Next base: position 705,361 of record NW_015171518.1, read on the forward strand.
ACTAAGTGAGGTGCCTCCAGAGGAATGGCAGGAGTAAGTGGACAACAGAAGGTCACCCCCCCACTACCCAACATGTGCAACACAGTCACAAGGCCAGACACCCACTGGAATGGACCTTGATGCTGCAGCTACACACCATGATGGGTGGGATCACGAGACACAGCACACCCTTGGCACCGGGCAGACCCTCTACCACTGTCCATTGATAGGGAATGTCCTGGGCCATGAGGGCATGCATACACCATGGAGCCAGTCCAAAGAAGTCATTCCACCATTCAGGTAGTATGGCTCACTCTGTCACTGTGTACCAGATGGCACAATGATAAGTGGTAATGGAGCTGCCCCTAGCAGTGTCAAGGGCTGCACTGGCATGCTCCACCACTGGTGAACTTACCTTGCTCTGTTTTGAGACGTCCATGCCAAAGACCTATTACTAAAGACCAGCTACTAAAGAGTTAACAAAAAATATTGAAATAAGCTTCCGTAGCAAAAAATAATTATATTCATGTGAAAGAGAAAAAGAAAGTGATTGAATTTGCTTAAGGAAAGAACTGTTGGCTTGGATTAAATTTGTCAGCGACAGCAGACTATATTCTGAGGTATAATATTAAACTTACTACATTATAAAAGTAAAATGTCACAAATGTATTATGTTGTGTTATGAACATACAGTTCATCTGATGAGACTTCAAATAATGATAATAAAAAAGACTAACCACAACTGAACACAGATTTAATCAGTTTAAGCATTCCTAACCATGAACTGAATTGTGGCTGCTCTGTGAAGCAACAAGTCTTCACAATTCGCGTAACAGCTTTCCAAATTACAGTTCTCAGACCCATTTTTAAAACAGTGCCCTCAGTGGACAGAAGGACTCCAAGCAGGCCAGATGAGGTAAGAGCACTGACAGGTCAGAGGGGAAAGCTGGTGGATATGGAAGGTTAGTCCAAAAAATGATCCAAAAAATGGAAACCTGTAAGATTATGGCATCCGGCCCCATCACTCCTTGGCAAATAGAAGGGGAAGTCGTGGAAGTGGTGACAGACTTCACGTTCCTGGGATCCCAGATCACCGCAGACTGTGACAGCAGCCATGAAATTAAAAGACGCCTGCTCCTTGGGAGGAAAGCGATGGCGAACCTAAACAGCATGATAAAAAGTAGAGACATCACCCTGCCAACAAAAGTCCACATGGTCAAAGCAATGGTATTCCCAGTAGTCATGTATGGCTGCGAGAGTTGGACTATAAGGAAGGCCGAGCACCGAAGAATAGATTCTTTTGAACTATGGTGCTGGAGAAGACTCTTGAGAGTCCCTTGGACTGCAAGAAGATCAAATCAGTCAATCCTTAAAGAAATCAACCCTGACTGTTGTGCGACTGAACAACAACAACAAAAATGCGTACTGTGCTTACAAAAATAGTTTAAGTAATTAAAGTGACAGTGTAATAATCCCGAGTGCGAAAATACACACGATTAACATTTCACAACATTTCATTAGCATTTTTAACATATATTTATTGGGGGTTAAAATTGTCAAGGATTTTAAAGTAATATTGTTACTGTACATTTCTCATAAGACTCTTCATCTTTGTTTGGAAGAAGATTGCTATCGAAACGGTTGAACATTCCGGAGATCATCGTTAACATCTCATCAATTTACTTATTTTTGTACTTACCTTGTGAAATGTTAATCATGTGTGTTTTCGCACTCTGGATTATTACACTGTCACTTTAATTACTTAAACTATTTTTGTAAGTGTAGTACACATACAGGTTTCCATTTTTGGATCATTTTTTGGACTTGCTTTAATACTGTTACCATCATCTCAACACAGGATATGGAAGGCTGCCAGCCTTCAGGTGGTATACTAAATCTGAAAAACACTGTAATTTGAAGTTACAAACCCCCTCTTATTAACTATTCTTTAAAGATGCAGAAGTACGTTGAATTTAAACATGTAAAGCTAAACCACAATACATAAGGTTCCCCATGTAGCATAAACCAAGGCAACGGATGTCCCAGGTAAATCTCCGTTTTGACCCTTCGTCAGGCCATAATTATATGGAGCATGGACACAAGCTAAATAAAGCTGGATGTGCATGGGTGCCTTCCTCCATAAGAACATAAGAGATACCAATGTTGGGTCAAGCCAAAGGCCCATCCAGTCCAACACTCTGTCACACAGTGGCCAAAAATACCAGGTGCCATCAGGAGGTCCACCAGTGGGGCCAGGACATTAGAAGCCCTCCCACTGTTGCCCCCCCAAGCACCAAGAAGACAGAGCATCACTTGCCCCAGAGTGCCTATCTATACCTTGTGGCTAATAGCCACTGATGGACCTCTGCTACATATGCTTATCTAATTCCCTTTTGAAGCCGTCCATGCTTGTAGCCACCATCACTTCCTGTGGCAGTGAATTCACTCTTTGGGTAAAGAAGTACTTCCTTTTATCCTTTCTAACCTGACTGCTCAGTAATTTCATTGAGTACCCACGAGTTCTTGTATTGTGAGAAAGGGAGAAAAGTACCTCTTTCTCTACCTGCTCTATCCCATGCATAATCTCATAAACCTCAATCATGTCACTCCTCAGTTGTCGTTTCTCCAAGCTAAAGAGCCCCAAGCGTTTTAACCTTTCTTCATAGGGAAAGTGTTCCAACCCTTTTATCATTCGAGTTGCCCTTTTCTGTACTTTTTCCAAAGCTATAATATTCTTTTTAAGGTGTAGGGACCAGAACTGCACACAGTATTCCAAATGAGGTCGCACCATTGATTTATATAGGGGAATTATGATATTGGCTGATCTGTTTTCAATACCTTTCCTAATAATCCCCAGCATAGCATTGGCCTTTTTTATTGCAGTCACACGCTGTCTCGACATTTTCAGTGACTTATCTACTAAAACCAAGATTTCCCTCTTGTTCAGTCTCTGCCAGTTCAGACCCCATCAATGTGTATTTATATTTAGGATTTTTGGCTCTAATGCGCATCACCTTGCACTTGGCCCCATTGAACCCCATTTGCTATGTTGACGCCCACTTGCTCCCTTTGGAGTCCCTCACAATCCTGCCTGGTTTTCACCACCCTGAACAACTTTGTATCATCCACAAATTTAGCCACTTGACTGCTTACTCCCAACACCAAATCATTAATGAACAAGTTAAAAAGCATTGGACCAAGTACTGATCCCTGCGGTACCCCACTGTTTACCACCCTCCACTGAGAAAATTGCCCATTTATACTCACTCTCTGTTTCCTATGAATTAGCCAGTTTTTGATCCACAAAAGGACTTGTCCTTTTATCCCATGATTTTTGAGCTTACTTCGGAGCCTTTGATGAGGAACTTTATCAAAAGCTTTCTGGAAGTCAAGGTAAATAATATCTATTGGGTCCCCCTTGTCCACATGTTTGTTCACCCCCTCAAAGAACACTAACAGGTTAGTGAGACAAGATCTTCCCTTACAGAACCCATGCTGAGTCTGCCCCAGTAGGTTTTGTTAATCTATGTGCCTACTAATTCTTTCCTTAATAATGGTTTCCACCAATTTACCCGATATCGATGTCAGACTGACTGGCCTGTAATTTCCCGGATCTCCTCTGGAACCCTTTTTAAAGATGGGAGTGACATTAGCTACCTTCCAGTCCTCAGGAATGGAGGCAGATTTTAAGGAAAGATTACATATTTTTGTAAGGAGATCCACAAGTTCACATTTGAGTTCTTTCAGAACTCTCGGATGTATGCCATCTGGGCCTGGTGATTTATCAGTTTTTAAGTTGTCTATCAGTTTTAGGACCTCCTCTCTCATCACCTTAATCTGACTCAGGTCTTTCAACACCCCTCCCGAAATCAGCAGTTCTGGAGTGGGCAAGCACTTCTCATCCAGTCCCACCAGCACCTTACACACATATATTTGAAACCGCAACCAGGAAGACATTGAGGGGACTGGTGCAGGACGTGCACAGGCGCTTCTCCTCTGTTCCCAACTGCACTCCACCACTCAGGCATTATACCTGGCTGGGGCGTTCTACTGTTCCCTTGACACTAAGGCCTATTCAGTGGATTGAGGCTTATTGAGTTAGTTATATGATAAGCAGCAAATATCTTACATTACTCAATACACTACTGACAGGAAAACCAGAATAGCATGCTGGTTTATGATCCATCTCCTTAGAATATCCTTGCAGTAGCAGGTAAGAAGGCCTGAAGCTGTATTTCTAAAATAGGACAGGAGACATCTTAATGGGGAAAGAGATTTCTGTGAAGTAACTCTTGATGGGGATCTGAAAAGCCAGTAGTAAGCTGAAATGGCGGGATTAGCCAGGAAGGCTGATTTGTGCAGCTATGGACTTTTAATGACTCAATCCTGCCAGCAGTTCTTCTTAGTGAAGTAATACTGCAAAGAATGTTGACCAGGATTCAGCCTATCAGAGAACAGGAAATTGTTTTACAAACTTAATCAATGTTTATTTTTATTTTTGGTTTATAAATAAGAAATAAAAATATCAAAAGGATCAGAGCCAAGCAAGGTAAAATTATAAATATCGACATGGGTATCGAATATAAAAACACACAAAACTGGTAAACGTAGAAATACTGTACATGGTTTTGAGTGGATATTAAATTGTTTGAAGTTGTATGATGATGCTTGAGATGACATCTGTTTAATGGCGTTTTAAAACCACATAGCAATATTTTTAAATCCTCTGTTTCACCTGAGTTTTTTCCCTAATTGTGATCAAATGCAAAGAAAGTTTTAAAACTTTGCATCAACATCCGTACTGGACCAAATACCATATATACCACTTTTCATATTTTGAAACCCTCTGAAGTGGCTTACAATTAAAACAAGGTCAAAATTACTGAATCTTAAAATACAATGTTTTATAAACTGGAAATTCACACAAAATAAAAGATTCAGCTATAACATCCAC
>NW_015171518.1:710334-737323 GCF_001447785.1 Gekko japonicus
CCACTTTGCATATCAAACTGCAATTGAAGGAAGAGTTCCAGGAAATGCTTCAACATGGGGCTTCTGAGCAAGCTTGAGCCCAGCCCCTGCTAAAGTTGCCACCAACAGCTTGGGAAATTGCTTCAGATTTGGGAGCAGTTCTTCGGGAAGGCCCAGCTTGGGGAGGGGAGGGAGATTATTGGATATGTGATGCCATACAGCAGAGGGCCCCAACCTTTTTGAGACTGCAGGAACCTTTGGCATTCTGACACTGTGTTGTGGGCTCAGCCACAAAATGGCTGCTACAAAATGGCTGACATAAAAGATGGAGGCAGCCACAATATGGCTGCTGCAGCTTACCTTCAATCACACAGTGAAGATCCTTGCGCTGTGGTAGCTGCTGCTGTCAAAGCAATGTTTTTAAAAAACTCCACAGCCAATCAAATCTCCAATAGCCAATCAGAAGCCTTTTGGGGCAAATGCCCCACCTGGCCCTACCTACTTTCTAAAAACACTTTGTAGGTGCCAGGAAAGGTGTTGGTGGCCACCATGGCATCACAGGCACCATGTTAGGAACCCCTGCCATAGAGTCTGCCCTCAGAAGCTGCCATTTCCTCAAGAGGATGTGGTATCTGGAGACTGGTTGTAATTTCAAGAGAACCTACTTGAGGAGAAGATACAGGGAATTGAGGCATGCTTGTCCATACTCCAGGTTAAAAGGGAAGGTGAAGATTTCATAGGCAGAACACATGAAGCACTCCTGAGAGGGCAACAGGAAGAGGAGGGAAAGGTATCTCAGCAAATGGAGGAGCACCCGGCACAGGAGGAGGGCACATGGAAGAATGTAACCCACAGGAGCAGGAAAATCAAAAGACATTCTGAGTCTCTGTTATTAAGGAATCAGTTCCTGGATCTCCCCACAGATATTGATTCTGAACCACTGGAACAAGGGCTCCTTCCCCAGCCTCAACAAAGCTTGAAGGAAATTTCTCAGACCCCCATGGATGAGAGGACTCAAACTTCTGCTCCCCAATATATGAGAAGGCACATGTTGGTAACTGGGGATTCCCTACTGAGATGGGTAGAAACTAAAGTGTGACGATCGGACTTGTCATCTCGAGAGGTATGCTGTCTACCGGGTGCACACATCCAGGATGTGACAGAAAGGGTAGGAAGACTCATCAAGCCCACAGATTATTATCCCTTCTTACTCATCCATGTGGGAACAAATGATACCGCCCAGCACAGCCCAGAACCTATTAAAAAAGACTATGTGACTCTGGGTAAAAAGGTGAAGGAATTGGGAGTGCAGGTTGTATTTTTGTCAGTTCTTCCTGTTGAAGGCCATGGCTTAGGAAGAGAAAGAAGGCTTCTGCAAAGGTTTGGATTTTTGAAACACAGCATACACTTTCAAGATGAAGCTCTTCTATCAGGAGATGGTTTACACCTCACAAGGGTAGGGAAAATGTCTTTGGAAACAGCCTTGCAAACCTAATAAGGAGAGCTTTAAACTAGATCCTATGGGGGAATAAGACAAAAATGCAAAGCCTAGTATGATGCCAATAACTAGAGCTAAGAGCTCTAAAGTTTTGTGGGGAGTGGCACATATGCTAGGTAACATTATCTCTCAGGTAAGTACAGAAACGAAAACTGCAGGGTGCATAAAACATGGGTTCCGATGTCTCTACACTAATGCACAGAGAATGGGAAACAAGCAGGAGGAACATGAAGTCCTAATACAGGAAGGGGACTATTCTGATTACTGAAACTTGGTGGGATGACACTTACAATTGGAATATTAGGATTGAGGGGTAAAACTTATTTAAAAGGGACAGATAAATAAGGAAGGACGGAGGAGTCACATTAGAAGAAAAAGAAGAAGAAGAAGAGATTGGATTTATACTCCACCCTTCACTACCCAAAAGGCGTCTCAGAGTGGCTTACAAACTCCTTTCCCTTCCCCTCCCCACAACAGACACCCCGTGAGCTAGGTGGGGCTGAGAGAACTCTGATAGAAACTGCTCTTTTTCAAGAACAGCTCTTATCAGAACTATGGCTTGCCCAAGGTCATCCAGCCAGGTGCAAATGGAGGAGTGGGGAATCAAACCCGGTTCTCCCAGATTAGAGTCCGCGCACTTAACCACTACACCAAACCAGCTCTTATATGTAAAGGAGGCATATACTTGTGAGGACATACATGAATCTGAGCATGAAAGTCCAGTTGATAGTCTCTGGGTAAAAATAAAAGGAGTAAGAAATAATAGTGATATTATGGTGGGGGTCTGCCATAGACCACCAAGCCAGGCAGAGGACTTGGATGAAACACTCCTAGTACAGATTACAAAGTTCTCAAAGAGATGAGACACAGTTGTCATGGGAGATTTCAATTACCCAGATATCTGCTGGAAGTCCAAGTCTGCTAAAAATGAAAGGCCCAATAAATTCCTGACTTGTCTTCCTAACAACTTCATTTTGCAGAAAATGGAGAGGGAAAAAAGGGGATCTGCTATCTTGAATTTGATTCTTACCGACAGGGAAGAACTGGTTGATGAGGTGAAAGTAGTGGGCAACCTGGGTAATAGTGACCATGTAATTTTGGAATGTACAGTCTTGGGGAAGGGAAAAGCTGTATGTAGTCAGACATATAGGTTGGATTTCAAGAGAGCAAATTTTTACAAACTTAAAGTTATGCTGGGTAGAATCCCATGGTCAGAAATACTTAAGGAGAATGGAGTTCAAGAGGGATGGGAGTTTCTTAAAGGCAAAATACTGAAGGCACAATCACAAACAATTCCTATGAGAAGGAAAAACAGGAGGAGCCTAAAATAGCCAAGGTGGCTCCATAAACAGCTTTCTAAAGACTTGAGAAATAAAAAAGACTCATTCAGAAAGTGAAAGGAGGGCCTTATAAACAAGGATGAATATAAACAAATGGCCAGTGCTTGTAGAGAGTTAGGAAAGTTAAAGCTCAGTATGAGCTTAGGCTACTGAGAGATGCTAAAAACAACAATAAAGGGTTCTTTTCTTATGTTCAAAGTAAGAAAAAGAACAAGGACATGGTAGGCCCATTGTGGGGACAGGAAAGTGAAATTGTAACAGGTGATGAAGAGAGGGCAGAACTGCTCAATTCCTACTTTTCCTCAGTCTTCTCTTGTGAGGGAAACAGTGCTCAACATGGCAAAAACAGAACACATGATGAGAGAAGGGAGTTGCAGCCTAGGATCGGCATAGGGGCAGTATATAAACACCTATTTTTTTAATGAAACTATGTCCTCAGGGCCAGATGAACTGCATACAAGGGTACGAAAAGAACTCACAGATGAAATTTCTGAGCCTCTGTCCATTATTTTTGAGAATTATTGGAGAACAGGTGAGGTGCTAGAAGACTGGAGGCGGGCAAATGTTGTCCCCATCTTCAAGAAGGGGAAAAAGGAGGATCTTATATACGTACCAACCCATCAGCTTGATGTCTATACCTGGAAAAGTTTTTAGAACAAATCATCAAACAGACAGTCCTTGAGCATTTAGGAAGGACAGCTGTAATTACTAAGAGCCAGCATGGGTTTCTCAAGAACAAAGCATGTCAGACTGAACTTATCTCTTTTTTTGGAGAAAGTTACTACCTTGCTGGATCAAGGGAATGCTGTAGACATAGTTTATCTTGATTTCATTAAGGCTTTTGATAAGGTTCCACATAATATTCTTGTTGACAAATTGGTAAAATGTGGTTTGGATCCTATTACCGTTAGGTTGATCTGTAACTGGTTGACAGATCGCTCTGAAAGAGTGCTTGTGAATGGTTCCTCATTATCTTGGAGAGAAGTGACAAGTGGAGTGCCTCAAGGATCTGTCCTGGGACCCATTTTGTTCAACATCTTTATAAATAATTTGGATGAAGGAATAGAGGGAATGCTTATTAAATTTGCAAAAAATACTAAATTGGGAGGGGTAGCAAATATGGTAGAAGACAGAGTCCAGGTTGATCTTGATGGGCTGGAAAACTGGGCTAAAAATGAATTTCAGTGGGGATAAATGTAAAGTTCTTCATTTAAGTAGGAAAAATCAAATGCATAATTATAGGATGGGGGAAACTTGTCTTGGCAGTAGTATGTGCAAAAAGGATCTAGGGGTCTTAGTAGACCATAAACTGAACACGAGTCAGCAGTGTGATGCGGTAACTAAAAAGGCAAATTCAATTTTGGGCTGTATCAACAGAAGTATAGTGTCCAGATCAAGCGAAGTGATGGTATAGCTTTGCTCTGATTAGACTTCCCCTAGAGTAGTGTTCAGTTTGGAGCACCACAATTTAAGAATAAATAGACAAGCTGGAACGTGTCCAGAGGAGGGCAACAAAGATGGTGAGAGGTATGGAGACCATGTCCTATGAGGAAAGGTTGAAGGAGCTGGGTATGTTTAGCCTGGAGAGGAGATGACTGAGAGGTGATACAATAACCATCTTCAAGTACTTGAAGGGCTGTCATATAGAGGATGGTATAGAGTTGTTTTCTGTTGCCCCAGAAGGTTGGACCAGAACCAATGGGTTGAAATTAAATCAGAAGAGTTTTTGGCTGAACATTAGGAAGAACTTCCTGACAGTTAGAGTGGTTCCTCAGTGGAACAGGCTTCCTCTGGAGATGGTGGGCTCTCCTTCTTTGGAGGTTTTCAAACAGAGTCTGGATGGCCATCTGACAGCAATGCTGATTCTGTGAACTTAGGCAGATCATGAGAGGGAGCGCAGGAAGGGTTGCCTCACTGCTTAGTTCTTGTGGCCCTTTCTTACATGCCCAGGGAAGTGCTGGTCACCACTTTGGGGTCAGGAGGTGATTTTTTTTCCAGGCCAGTTTGGCTGGAGATCCCGGAGGTTTTTTTGTCATCTTCTGGGCATGGAACAGCAGTTACTGGGTGTGTGGGGAGGGGTGGAGGTATTTGTGAATTTCCTGCATTGTGCAGGGGGTTGGACTAGATGACCCTGGAGGTCCCTTCCAACTCTATGATTCTATGATTCTGTGAACCCCAGGGTCTATCTGGAGGTTGGCAACCCTACCTCTGCCAGAAAATTTTGAGCGCTGGGGCAGTGGGATATGTGGGGGGGGGATGGGGGAGAGAGAGAGAGATCCCATTGGCAGGCAGGCAGGCAAAGTGGAGAAGGGTCTTTCCTTACCTGCTGGCTGCACTCATTCACCTCAGCCGCTACAGGAGAAGGAAAGCCTGCTGGTGCGATTAATACTCAGTGAGTATGCACTGTCTGCTACAGTAGCAGGCAGGCAAGGCCTGCTGCTACTGTAGAACAGAGCACATATTTTCCGAGTATTAATCACACCAGCTGGCCAGCTCTCCTTCTCCTGTAGTGGCTGAGGTGAATGTGTATGGCCATCAGGGAAGGGCAGGCGCAGTGGGAATTTGGGGGCATGGGGCACGAGTGAGGGGGCACTGCCCCTAAATGCCCCACTGTGGCTACAGGCATGGGTCCCAGCCTCCCCAGGGATTGCAAAAAGAAGACGGAGAACACAGCTGTAGCAATCTCTTCCATTTTGTATTGGCTGGTCACATGCAAGAGGCAGCTCTCTCAAACATTCTGCACCCCCCAGATTAGTCCTGAGGACTGGGTGGGGAAGGACTGCTACTGTTCTCTGTCCTCTGGGTACCGTGTCCAGCCCCATGCTTTGCAGGAAATGCAGAGGGTAGTCAGTTACTGTTTTCGTCCTGGAAGAGAAAATTAGCAGAAAGCTTCCTCCCTCCTGAGGGTATTATAGAGTGTTTTGGAATGATGTGTTGTAAATGAATTTGAAGTTGTGAATTGTAATCATGACTGAGAAGGATGTCTGCCATTTCCTCATCTCTCCTCTCAATGCTTTCCCCAAATTAACTTATTTCAATTAAACTTTATGCATATATTTATATTATTTTTTCTTGTTGCATTTTACAGAAGATTCAAGTAGGGCTGCCAAACAATCAGCTTCTGTCTGGCATGCCCTCTTTCAGGGTGTCTCGACCCCTAGTTGCAGGACAAAAGAAGGGAGAGAAAAATATTCTGATTTCTAGCTATTTATTTAAATGGTTCCATTTGCCTTGTTTGGGCAATGCAGTTTGCTTTTTGTTTGACCTGCAAAATTTGAATCAGCTATAGCACTGAGCAGTGGCCCTTTTCCAGAGATGGCTGAAGTCAGTCACTGCTGCAAGGTTAGTGCCTGCTTGCCTATTTTGCTTGCTTGCTTGCTTGCTTGCTTGCTTGTGTTAGATCGCGCTAACAAAGGACTCGTAGAGTGATTCAGCAAGTGATTCAGCTTTATTTAGAAGTAACGAACAAGCACTAACTCAGTAAGAAACCAGAACAGAAAACAGTGGGAGCTTATGCTCCTTTTAAACATAACCGGGCTAATGTAGCCACGCCTATTTACAAATAACAACCAATGAGATTGCTAGAATAAAGACCAATGGGAGTCTTTCCCTCCTAGGGAATGGTATCGTTCTGATTGGTCGCTGTTACGAAGCGACCAATAGGAAGTTCGCTCAGAGGAGCCCTGGTCTGGCTCGAAGCTTAACAGGGGAGTCCTATGAGGTGATTCATGTAATCATTTCAATACATTACAATTCCTCCCCCCTAAGTTAAGCCATCATCCCAATTGTTTTATTATTTACATACATACAATCAACCTTTGTACATCAGTTATTCCAACAGTATTTACACTCATAGTCCTTCAGATAAGTCGGCATTTGCCGCGAACGCTGGGACCTGCGGAGCGGTGCAGGCTCCACGGGCAGACAAGGTTGTGGGTCAGAGTGGGGTTCACTACAGCCTGGATCAGGCACAGACTCGACTGGGATTTCAGCCCCGCACACAGGGTTCTGCCCTGACTCGGGGACAGTACCGGGCCTTTCGGTACTCACCGCCTGCTCTGGGGGTGTCCACTCGACATCAGGGGATTCAGCCGTCGGAGAGTCAGCGCTGTCCCTAGCCCAACGTCTCCTTAACTGATCTATGTGGCGCCGCCATATTCGACCGTCAGCTAACTGCACCACATACATTCGAGTACCCACAGAGTCGGATATAACCCCAGGAAGCCACAAGTGCCCGTTTGCATAATTTCGTGCGAAAACCTTGTCCCCTTTTTCAAACATGCGCACCTTCGGTTGCGCAGTGGTACGCTCGGACTGATCTTCTGATAGGTCTGGGTGCATACGGTTCAAACGGGTCGTGAGTCTCCGCCCCATTAACAATTCGGCCGGACTACGGCCTGTAGCACTACAGGGGGTGGTGTGCTGCAGCAAAAGAAAGGAGCCCAGCCTCTGGCTCCAGTCCCCTTCGTCCATTTTACCCAGGGCCTCTTTGGCCGTCCTGACCATCCGTTCGGCTTGGCCATTAGATGCCGGATGGAAAGGGGCCGAAGTCATTTGGCGTATGCCATTACTCGTGAGGAAGAGCCTAAATTCCTCAGACACAAATTGAGGCCCGTTGTCACTGACGATGACGTCAGGCAACCCGTGGGTGGCAAAAAGTCGGCGGAGCGCATGGATCACAGCAAGTGATGTGGTCGATTTCATATGCACGACCTCCAGCCATTTGGACATAGCGTCCACCACAATTAGGAACATTTGCCCTTGGAGAGGGCCAGCAAAATCTATATGCAATCTGGCCCAGGGTTTACCAGATGACTCCCAGCCTTGGGGTGTAGCTTGTGGGGGATCGGGTCTGACTTGCTGGCATTTGGGACACCCTCGTACCCATTCTTCGATCTCTTTGTCCAGCCCCGGCCACCAGACATACCCTCTGGCCAACGCTTTGGTGTGTACCATACCGGGGTGACCCTCGTGCAGCGACTCTAACACTCTCGTCCTGAGTTTGTCAGGAACCACCACCCTGTTCCCCCATAATACACAGCCCTTAGAAATGGATAGTTCATTTTGACGGCTTTTGTAAGGGCCGAACTCCGGTTCAACGCTTCCAACCGGCCACCCCCTCCAAACCCAGTTTAATACTCGGGACAGCACGCTATCCTTGGCCGTGTGTGCTGCAATGTCCCTGGATGATACCGGGGGTCGAGGAAGCTCCTCAATTGCCAAGACCTCACAGGCGGGGGCAGGGTCTGCGCCAATGTCCGGCACCGGGCACCGGCTGAGGGCATCCGCATGCCCAATCGCTTTCCCAGGCCGGTGCTCTAAGTCAAAATCATAAGCCTGCAAAAATATCGCCCATCTAAGCATGCGTGGGGACATGATGTTTGGCAATTGCTTATCGGGCGCAAAAATCCCCAGTAGCGGCTTGTGGTCAGTGACCAGCAAAAATCGTCTGCCAAAAATAAAATCATGGAACTTTTTGACAGCCGCTACCAACGCCAGACCCTCCTTGTCTATCTGGGCATAGTTCCGCTCTGCCGCAGATAGTGATCTAGAATAAAAAGCGATAGGCGCTTCGCTCCCATCAGGCATCAGATGGCTTAAAACTGCGCCTACTCCAAACGGTGAAGCGTCAGCAGCTAACACCAGGAGCTTGTGTTCATCATAATGCGTGAGTACGGCATTAGATGTCAGCAGCTCCTTGACTCCCACAAAAGCCTTTTCCTCGGCCTGCCCCCACTTCCATTTTGCCTCCTTGTGCAAAAGCGCGTGCAAAGGGGCCGCCACTGATGCCTTATGCGGTAAAAACGCATGATAAAAATTCAGGAGTCCTAAAAAGGATTGGAGCTCCTTCTTACTCACCGGCCTGGGGGCGTTTTGGATTGCAGATACCTTCTCATCCGTGGGGTGGACTCCCTCTGCGTCAATGCGAAACCCCAGGAAGTCCACACTTTCCACCCCGAGCGTGCATTTTGAGCGCTTAACTCTGAGGCCGGCATTTTGAAAACGCCTGAGGACCTCTTTAACCCGGTCCAGTAGTTCCTGTTCAGACCCGCCCGCAATCAGCACGTCGTCAAAATAGGGCACTGTGCCAGGTACCCCCCTTAGTAGACGTTCCATGAGGCCCTGAAAAATCCCAGGTGCTACGTTGACCCCGAATTGCAGCCTGTTCACTTTAAAAGCCCCTTGGTGGGTTACAATTGTTTGGGCCTCGGCAGCCTCCGGGGTGACAGGCAACTGCTGGTATGCCTGGGCCAGGTCAAATTTGGCGAAAATCTTGCCACCCCCCAGGGAAGCCAAAATGTGGCTTATTACCGGGACCGGGTACGAATGTTGCTGCAGCGCCTTGTTAATCGTACATTTGTAATCGGCGCATAGTCGTATGGACCCATCTGATTTGACAGGGGTTACGATCGGGGTCTCCCATTTGCTGTATGGTACTGGCTCTAAAACCCCTTGCTCAACTAGTTTGTCAATCTCTTTTTCCACCTTATGTTTGAGAGACACAGGTACTTTCCGATACTTCAACCTAATAGGTTTGACTGACGGATCTAAGTCAAACGCAACCGGGGGGCCCTTGTACCTTCCCAACCCTTCGGCAAATACATCAGGGAACAGGTCGTACAGCATGCCCCATTTATTTTCAGACATCCTGTTAATCCCAGAAATACCGATGCCCAATGGCTCAAACCAATCTAACCCTAGCAGGTTAACCCGGTCTCCCTCTGCAATCAGGAATGACAGTTTAACACATTTCCCCTTATACTCAACAGTAACAGAGTCCCGTCCGGCCAAGGGAATTCGGTTGCCCTGGAAGTCGGACACTCTGGTTCCCGCAGGCTGGAGCCGCCGCCGGCTTCGGTTCGGGAACAACTGGCGCCAGGACGCGGCAGAAATCACCGTCACGGACGATCCTGAGTCCACCTCCATTGTACAGGGTCGGCCGTCGAGGAGTGGAGTCACGGTGATCTTGCCCTGGCTGCTGGTGCGATTTACGGCCGATGCGCTCGACAAGGTCGCCGTCAACTGGCAGCTTGCTTCCGATGCTGAGGAACGGGTCTTGCCTTGGGTGCTGACTGGAGTGCCCCTCTGCGCTGACCGGTTGTTAGTTGAGGGATCCTTCTTCGCTGATCTGCAGACTCTGGCCAGATGACCACGCCGCCCACACGCTCTGCAGTCGACATCACGAGCCCAACAGGAGCCGCGCTGGTGCTTCCCGCCACAACCGGAGCAAGGCTTGACGTTGGTAGTCTTCGCTGGGGTCCGCTTGCCTCGAACCGCGTTGACGTCATCATCCGCGTCTTCGCCCTCGCTGTCTCGTTGAGCGTGTATACTGGGCTCTGCCACCCGCTGGCGGACCTCCTTCGTGGACTTCTCCGCTGCTTCCGCGGCCACGGCCTCTTCGTAGGCCACTGCCCAGGTCAGGGTGGTGCGGGCGAACAGCCTCTGTTGCAGCCTTTCATCTTTGAGACCGCAGACGAGACGGTCTCTGAGGGCTTCCTCCACGTTGTGGAAATTACATGGCCGTGCGGCTTTGCGAAGGGCCGCCACGAAATCTGCGATGGTCTCGCCTCCGGCCTGGTTCCGCTTGTAAAAAGCGTGCCGGCAGGCGATCTCCGACGGTTGTGGAGAATAGTGAGCCTTAAGCTTCTCCGTGATGTCAGCGTAGGTGACAGTCTTTATATCAGTTGGGGCCACCAACGACCTGGCTATGTCGAAGGTCCCCTTCCCGCAGGAACTCAGGAGGCATGCTCGTTTCTTCGCCTCATCGGTGATGTCGTGGGTCTCCAGATGGAACTCGAACCTGGACAGGTAGGAGTCCCAGTCTTCGGAGGAGGGTTCGAAGCACTCGAACTTCTGGCTTCCAGCCATCGGGGGAGACTTGGGCACCGGAGCTGGTGGCGCCTCCGCCGGATCGGCTGCTGTGCTCTGCTCGCTTTCTTCCGAGTCCGAAGTGTGGATGTCCGCAGGGCTGCCTACCTGCTCTAACATCCCACCTTCGTCGCCAATTGTTAGATCGCGCTAACAAAGGACTCGTAGAGTGATTCAGCAAGTGATTCAGCTTTATTTAGAAGTAACGAACAAGCACTAACTCAGTAAGAAACCAGAACAGAAAACAGTGGGAGCTTATGCTCCTTTTAAACATAACCGGGCTAATGTAGCCACGCCTATTTACAAATAACAACCAATGAGATTGCTAGAATAAAGACCAATGGGAGTCTTTCCCTCCTAGGGAAGCGACCAATAGGCGACCAATAGGAAGTTCGCTCAGAGGAGCCCTGGTCTGGCTCGAAGCTTAACAGGGGAGTCCTATGAGGTGATTCATGTAATCATTTCAATACATTACAGCTTGCTTGCTTGCTTGCTTGCTTGCTTGCTTGTCTGCACTGGCACAATCCACACTCA
This sequence comes from Gekko japonicus, assembly GCF_001447785.1. Classification (NCBI taxonomy): domain Eukaryota; kingdom Metazoa; phylum Chordata; class Lepidosauria; order Squamata; family Gekkonidae; genus Gekko; species Gekko japonicus. Next base: position 721,555 of record NW_015171518.1, read on the forward strand.
TGCCTGAACTAGGCGTGATGATTGGGATCGCCACCCCAAAGCGCTGCAGCGACTAATTCGAATGGGGTCAGTGGGGGGTGAGAACCCTCAGCCTTCCCTCTGTGCCATTTTCCTGTCCCCAAATCACCCCCTGGGCTGTAATTTGCCCCACTGAGGTAGTTTACATATGGAAGTCCCAATGGCAGTCAAACAGTGGCAACCAGCTGGAGAGTCTGGGGGACAGACACAATTGGCATTGTGCCCACACCACAACATCACTTCCAGCACAAACTCGGAAGTGACATCACTGTATCGGGGCAACCCTTGGGTAAATCCTAAAGCACCACCTTGATGCAGTCACATTCCTTCTGAGTTCACACCAGATGTGACATCACAGCATGTAACTGTGCAATCCCAAACAGAGTTACACCCATTGAAGGGGGGTTGTAACTGCTTGAGATTGCATTGTAAGACAGAGAACATTTATGTGTGGGTCTGGGCTTTATCATGTGAGTGTTTCATCATGCTCATAGCTGAGCTAAGTTCTATTCAATCATCTGTCGTGAAAAGCAGATAAACATGGCAGGACTTTTCACTCTTAACTAGATTATTAGTAAGGCAAATGAGGGTGGAAGGGACCAGAGCCTCAAATATCACATTAAAATATACTCTTTATGCATATTTATGTCATCCTGTCATGAGAAGAACATTGTTTCCTCTACGTGGTAGGTGTAGCTAGAAACGCCTACTAGATAGATTTTTTAAAAAATCCTTACTGATGCTGTTCTGAGGTTGTGTTTAAAGAAATAATTAGGAGTCTGGCGTCAATTTTGTATGATAACCACTGCTTTCTTAAAACAGCTTTTCAAAGCTTGTGAGACCAGTTTGCACAAAAACTCTCTAGCAAGGTTAATATGCTACAGACATTACATCATCAGAACAAACTGTTTGTGGCTAATCAAGACCCCAGAGAGCATGCCACACAATTTCCTGGTACATTCTCAGAATAAGCTTTACAGATTAATGCAACAGCTTGCAAAAGTTGTTTTTCAGATTAATACCCTGATATCCCTGTCTGAACTAATGTGCCAAATGCACTCTTCACAGCAACATCTGTTTCCTGTCCCCTCACAAAACAGTGTTAGCCAGGGCATTTTTTCCTGGGGGAATGCACTGGAACAGAATTCCAGAACCTCTTTGACAAAATTCTTTTTAAAATGTTTAAAAGTCCATACGTTTTCAGTATACAGATTGAAAACTTCATTTCCCTCTTGAGAGTTCCAGACCTCTTTTTCAAAAAAACAAAACCCTGGTGGTGTTAGCCTATTCAGGGTCTTTTTAACAATGGACCCAACATCTGGAACAGTCTTCTGCTCTCAGCTGTAGGATTCACAGGGTTGATGTAAGGATTAAATGGGAAAGGGAGAATCACGTATGCCACACTGAACTCCTTGAAGGAAGGGCAGGATAAGACTGTACCAGACAGATAGATATCTACCTTGTCAGCTTTTAGGAAGGGGTCCAAGATGGTTTTATTGAAGACAGGTTTTGGCTAAACTGCTGGCAAAATGGCGCTGACTGTGGTTTTTTCTTTCTATAATGACAGCTGCTTTTGTGGCATTTATTTTCAGTATATCTTTTGTGGTGAGGGAATGTTGTTCTAGTGGCATATGAGCTGACATGCTCCCTTTTTAGTTGAAAGCTGAGGTACAAATAAGGTGCTCTCATGTCGCAGCCAACTTATGGCGATCCCAGCAGGGGCTTTCAAGGCAAGTGATTAAGCAGAGGTGGTTTGCCTTTGAAATGGAAAAAATAAAATAAGTAAAACCATTTGCTTACAATCAAGTATCACTTATGTCAAAGTTCCCAGTTAAATGCACTTAGGATTGAAGACTCACTGCCCAGTCTGATGTATCTGTACTCAGAAGGAATCCCCATTCAGTTCAATAGGTTAGAACAGTGGTCTTCAGTCTGTCCAGATCTACAACCCAATGAGCATAAATACCCCATGAAGTACAGGTGTATGATATTAGTATCAGGTGACAGGAAGAGGAGGAGCCAGAGTTACGGCCTTGCTGGTATCAAGGCTAGAGCTGTGACCTGCAGACCAAACAAACTGGAGATAGGAAACACAACAGAGCACTAGGAAGTATACTAGGGTGGCCAACTCCGGCTTGAAAAATTGATGGATTTTTGGAGGCAGTGCCTGGAGGAGGCAGAACCAAATATGTAGGTCAGAAATAGGGTTGCCATTCCCCCAGTGGGGCCGGGGGGGGGAAGCCTCATCCCGAGAAGCCCCCTCCTGGCACCAGCAGCACCAGCGCAATGATGTCACCCAGGAGTGATGTCATCACATTTCTGATGTTGGGGGTGACACTCTAGGTTTTGGGCAAAACTCTATGGTTTTGAGGCCCCAAAAATGCAAAAATGCAAAGCACGCACACCAGAAGAAGTCCAGGAAGGATCGAGAGTCCCCCTGCCAGGAGCCAGGTAGTACCTGGCAGCACTAGAAACAATCAGACTTCCACATATGAAGAAGCTTATGTAGTTTCCCTGTTGCTGCTGAGGTTGCTGATACATCACGGTTACAATGGGGCTTCCACATGACAAGTTTCCCAGTAGCTTCCCTTCCCCAGTCTGCCAGCAGTAGCCATGCCCCTCTCCTGAGCCACCAGGGCCTTTTCAGTTTCTTAAAGTCCACAATTGACCGTCATTATATCATTTTAATGATAGAACAGTCCATGTATCAGGTTCTTTGAATTCCTAGCTTTCATTTTTAAAAAATGTATAGCCTCTTTCACTGTGGAGATATGCTTGCTTCCTGCTTCTCAACAGCATTAAACATGGAGCAAATAACCTGTGTGGAAAGAGCAAAATCCAGTAATTTTGTATATCCAAATTAAAATTATTTATAGTTTATTGGAACCAAAATAATTCTGCATTGGGAATACATCTTGTAAATACTGTCAAATGGCAAAAAAATAGGAATGGGAATGTGAAAAAATGTATAAAGGAGAATCCCAAACAATATTTGCTTGCTATACTATTGTTACATCAATATTGTTTGCAATAAAAAGAATAACAGAAATCCATTGTCAAATGTTAGTAGAAAAGAGCAAGAGTCCAGTAGCACCTTAAAGACTAACAAAATATGTGGCGGGGTATGAGTCATTGCTCACTTCTTCAGATACAGATGTTGTAACTTTAAAATGTGTTTTGTACCCCCTGTTTCCTACCAGTGAATCTTTGGGTAAATGATATTTGCCATATTTTGACTGAAATTTGGTAGAACCTACAGGGGCCAAATACAATTTCATCAGGAGCCGAATCCAATCAATTTGTTTTTCCCTTTCAATAGGGATACACATTAGTTCCACCCAAATGTAGTAATCACTTTTGTCACAATGACATTTAGCACCCCCTGAATTCATTCAGTCTGTCTGTCTGTCTATCTGTCTGTCTGTCATCTATCTCCATTGCCCAAAATACTGAAAATTCTTTATTTGTTGCTAATTGCTTGGTTTTAATTGCTTGAATTATGTGTTTTTGTTTGGTTTTCATGGTTTTTAAGATGAGTTTTTATTATGTAAGTTCGTAATCTGTTAGTGGCTGTAGCGGCCCTGATGAGGGCAGAAAAGCAGGGTATAAATGTTGTGAATAAATAAATATGCAAATTTGCATGTATTTAATTTATTTCACTTAAGAAATTATCACACAAAGTTTTGTATTCAAAAATAGATTTTTTTAAAGCAATAATTTAAGTAATAACCAACAAGAAGGGTTGAGAGGTAAGGAATGAAGGGATTGAAGGAGTATACCAACACAGGGACCAGAAACCACATGGAGGGAAAGGGGAGGTATGCCAACATCTCATGACTAAATTTACTGTTGGCAGTCCTAGCAGGCTCTCATTTCTGAGTCTTTTGCAGTCAAAGCAAAATGCTTTCAGGTTTCTCAAGGTGTTTTTATTATTTCCTCTTAATCTTTTATGATAAGATTCTTTGCTCCCTGGGGAAATGCCCAAGTGATTTGTGATTCTACACTGCTACTGAAACACAGTAAACTATAATTAACAAACATATTCATTTAAAATAATTTTTAAAAACCTTTGTGGAAGTTACTGCAAACTATGGCTGCCAACCTCCAGATGGGGCCTGGAGATATCCCAGGAGAGTCCGGACTTCAGAGATCATAGAATCATAGAATGTTAGAGTTGGAAGGGACCTTGCAGGTCATCTAGTCCAACCCCCTGTACTCTCCAGGAGCATATCCGAAAGATAGCCCTACAACATACCCGAAAGATGGTCGTCCAGCCTCTGCTTGAAAACGTCCAGCGAAGGAGCATCCACCACCTCCTGAGGCAGACTGTTCCACTGCTCAACCACTCTTACAGTTAGGAAGTTTTTCCTGATATTTAGCCCGTAACGACTCCCTTGTAATTCCCACCCATTAGAGCTAGTCTTGCAATCCGGAGCAAGAGAGAATAGATCTGCTCCGTCTTCTACATGACAGCCCTTCAAATACTTGAAGACTGCAATCATGTCCCCTCTAAGCCTTCTCTTTCCCAGGCTAAACAGACCCAACTCTTTCAGCCTTTCCTCATAAGACTTGGATTCCAACCCTCTCACCATCCTGGTTGCCCTCTTCTGGACACGCTTGAGCTTGTCAACATCCTTCCTAAAATGTGGTGCCCAAAACTGGACACAGTACTCCAGGTGAGGCCTGACCATTGCAGAATGGAGCGGAACGACCACCTCCCTGGAGTCCCCCTGGAAAAAATGGCTGGTCTGAAGGGTGGACTCTAGAGCAGGGGTGGCCAACTTGCTTCACATAACAGCCACACAGAATAAACATCAGATGTTTGAGAGCAGCAAGACATGAACAAATATTACACGTACATTTTTACTGAAAATATGCAAATTTGCTTTTTATTAAATTTACATTAGACTGTGTGAAAGAGCCACATGTAGCTCCGAAGGTGCAGTTTGGCCACCCCCTGCTCTATAGCATTACACCCCGCTAAGGTCTCTCCCCAAAACTTGAGCTTCCCAGACTGTCCCCAAATATCCAGGAATTTCCTAACTCTGAGTTGGCAACCCTACTGCACACTAGTTTATTGATTGATTGATCACATTTATACCCCGCCCTCCACGCAATGCAGGCTCAGGGCGGCTCATAGTCAGTACATAAAATACAGTTAAAACTGTTTTACTATGGTTTTGAGAACTTAGCCTAAATGTTACAAAAATTACATATTTCTCCTATAATTCAAAGATGTGTACATTTTCATAAAATGTAAAGTAGTGTATTACAAGGCACCAACTTACAAGTCCTGAACCAAGGCACCGATCATTGGGGCCTCTGCTTCAAAATTGTTCTTTATCTGATTAGGTTGATAGGGGCAAGAAACAAAACCTTTTCAGTGCTGGTATCCTCAAGTCAGCTCTGATTTGATTTTCAAGAAGACGGCAAAAACTTTAGCAACCCTTAAGGGTCGAATTTCTAAAAATCCCTTCTTAGTGAGCATCTACGTTATAGCAGGAGCACTCTCCACGAATTTTGTGTTTCTAGGTCCAGGGGTTTGCCCTAGGCATTGATTTTATGGTGAGGGGACTTTCTTTTATATAGATAGATTAGGCTTTAAAATTCTGTTGCATTTATCCATTATCCATAATCCATTATCATGGATTGATCCATTAAGAAAAAATAAAATTATAAAGCCTTCTGCATATTTTTTAAAAATATATCTCTTGGGTAGGTAGAGATTTCTCTTGGGTAGAGAAAGATTTGCACAGATCCAAGTTGCTAGCCTTCTTTTAGATGGACCTTGTGAGCTTGGATGTAAATATTTGAAGAATCTATGAGGATCTATTAATCCCCACCCTACCTCTTCGTTCAAGAAAAATGAAGTCACTCTGAAATAGGGTAATTGTAAATGTTCTTATAGCTCACGTTAATGCAATCTGTTGAGCATAATCTGATGCCATGTGAGTGAAGAAAAGGCTCTTCATCATAACAGGTGAACAAAGAAAGAAACTCAGGCCGAGTTCAGACTGGGAGTTTGGCCCAATATAGGCACATTTCAGAAACGTTCCACTAACAGATTAAAGGGGCCATTCACACAGGCACATCTGTCCGGCATTCCCCAGCCGTACTCAACCCATCTCATAACACTTCCCTCCCAAAGTTTAAAAGATACCAGGTGAAAGTGGTATCAAGCCCTGGAAAGTGCGATTATCGCACATCTATCCCGCTTCCTGGAAGTGTGAACGCGAAAAGCTGCGATCCGGTAGGGATGCGCTTATGCACATAAGCGCACATAACCAGATTACCAAAAAAAGCCGCTTACAGCCGCGCCTCCAGGCCAACAGTGTGAATGTTTCCTTGCGCCTCCTCCCCGGTATGCCCCGCATCAGTCGGTGCAGTGTGACCGGGAAAACCCGGAATCCAATTATGTTCGTTTTGGGTCTTTTTTGCCACGACTCCCTCCCGCTTCAATCTGCCAGTCTGAACTCAGCCTCAGACTAGGTAATGTAAGGTAACTCCAATTATGTAACCTATTTAGCGGAAATTAAATGAAAACTGCATAAAGGACCACTGTGCTTTTGGCACTAATAATCCAGCAGAGTCTGATGGGTTCATGGGTGTAGGGTAATTTTTTTTAAACTGGTGGTGCATCAGAAATTTTCCTGCTGTGTTGTGGCTCAAAAACAAACACTCCCCTTCCCAGACATATAATTCTTTAGGTGCCAGTGCCCACGCTTATTGTTTTGTCTGCCACCAATGAAAACCAGCTTTTAAACACAGACCAGAGTGTGGAAATTAGCATAGAAATAGTTTGACTAGACAAGCACCTCTTGTTTTTCAGTTTTATTTGGGAAAGCCAGTCATCTTTGAAGGAAGGAAGGAAGGAAGGAAGGAAGGAAGGAAGGAAGGAAACCCTGAGATGTATCTCTGGGAACATATGGGTTTCTCAGCACCTCCCTGAGTCTTTGTCAAATGGGGTAAATGGCACGGGGGGGAAACTGAAACACCTTTTCCATAGATAGAGTGGTCCTGATTCTCAGAATTGAGGAAATTGTTCAGGAATTCAAGAAAACCCACAACTTACATGTGATTGTGTTAAACTAACACAGAATGGGGAACACAGACTCAATCTGTGCAACCCATGACATGTGAAGAGCACTTCTCCACCATCACTGGCCAATAATGTGAAACAGAGGTTGTGAAGTAAATTCTCATGTCTAAATCAGTTCATCATTTCCCCCTTTCCTTTATAAATATCTTGTCTTTTATACATCTCAGCAAAAAGATGCTTGAATCTCTTGGCATTTTATATCTTAACATTACTTCAATTTAATTTATTATCATCCAATGCATTCTAGCCAATTTACAGGCTAGGGTTGCCAACTCGAAAATTCCTACCGGCGGGGGAGAGTCCTGTAGGTCCGGGAGCCGGTCTGGGATGCGCACTTCACCAGAAGTGACGTCAGACGCTGGGGCGGGGCCACGCCATTTGAGGGGAAAACAAAGAGTTTTCCCCTCAAATGGCTGCCGTTTGAGGGGAAAACTCTTTGTTTTCCCTTCAAATGGCGCGGCCCCGCCCCAGCGTCTGACGTCACTTCCTGGTGACGCGCTCGCGGGGGTGGGGTTTCCCCCGGGCCCCGATTCCGCGGGAGCGGAAATCGGGGCTCGAAACCGAGGGGAATTCCGCTCCCCGGGGGGGGGTTGGTAACCCTATTACAGGCCCATCATAGCTACATAACATTTCCTTCTCTTTATGACACTTTCAGCATTTATCTCCAAGTTAATTCAAGAAACCAATGAACCATTAACAGAAAATGGTGCCTACTACCATCCAGTGTCGAATCTTCTGTTCCTGGGTAAGGTAGTTGAGAGAGCAGCAGAGGAACAGCTCCAGGCTTTCCTGGATGACTTCTCTATCCTGGATCCATTCCAGTCCGGCTTCCACCCTGTCTATGGGATGGAGACAGCACTGGTTGCCCTCACAGATGACCTCTGGAGACACCTGAACCGAGGCGGGTCAGCACTGCTGTTATTACTGACAGCAGCATTTGACACGATTGATTACGATCTTATGACCCACTGCCTCACCAACGTGGGAATACAGGGGGCTGCCTTACAGTTTGGTGTAGTGGTTAAGTGTGCGGACTCTAATCTGAGAGAACCGGGTTTGATTCCCCACTCCTCCACTTGCACCTGCAGATGTGACCTTGGGTCAGTCACAAGCTCTGGCACAGCTGTTCCTGAAAGAGCAGTTTGTGTCAGAGTTCTCTCAGCCCCACCCACCTCACAGGGTGTCTGTTGTGGGGAGGGGGAGGGAAAGGAGTTTGTAAGCCGCTCTGAGACTCCAAGTGAAGGGCGGAGTATAAATCCAATCTCTTCTCTTCTTCTCTTCTTCTTCCACAGTTGGGGACAGAGGGTGGCGCTTGGGGAGAGGATTAGGGTTAGTCCCTCAGGGGGCGATCCTCTCCACTATGTTATTTAACATCTATATGTGCCCCCTTGCCCAGCTGGTCCAGGGGTTTGGACTGGGCTTTCATCAGTATGCTGTTGACACCCCACTGTATCTGCTGATGGACGGCCAACCAGATACCACCCCAGATGTTTTGGCCAGGACTTTGGAGGCCATGGCTGGCTGGTTGAAGCAGAGCTGACTGAGGTTAATCCATCAAAGACAAAGGTCCTGTGCCTGAGCCATGGGGTGGGGTGTGGCTGAGAATCCAATTCCCAACCATTGATGGAGCATCATTAACACCAATACCAATGGTGAGGCGTTTGGATGTGATTTTGGATGCCTTGCTTTCAATAGAGGTCCAAATCGCAAATGTTGCTAGATCAGCATTTTACTATCTTCAACAGATCAGACAACTGGTTCTCTATCCATCCCCTTGTGACTTAGCCTTAGTGATCCATGCAATGGTCACCTCAAGACTGGACTACTGTAACTCGTTCTATGCAGAGCTGTCCTTGAGATTGATCCGGAAACTCCAGCTGGTCCAAATTGCAGTGGTGCATGTACTTACTGGGACACCTTTAAGAGCCCATATAAAACCAGTGCTTCACCAGCTGTATTGGCTCCCAGTTGAATACCAGATCAAGTTCAAGGTTTGCCTTTAAAGCCCTGTGCAGTCTGGGACCAAAATATCTGCAGGACTGTCTCTCCTTGTATGTCCCTCGAAGAGCCTTAAGCTCTACAGATCAACATCTGCTGGTGGTCCCCAACCCAAAGGATGTCCACTTAGCCATGACCAAAGCCAGAGCCTTTTAAGCTCTGGCTCTGGCCTGGTGGAACACTCTCCCAAGTGAGATCAGGGCCCTATGGGATTTGCTGCAATTCTGCAGGACCTGTAAAATGGAGATGTTCCGCCAGGCCTACGGCTGAGGCAGCAGACATCTAAGTACATCGGTTTGCCCTACCCTACTTTGCATCATTATTTTGTGCCACTGTTTGTGGCTTTTTGCCCACCTGCCCAGTATCTGGTTTCATCTTTAGGCACACATACAGATAGTTTTTTGGGAGCACTTACTAATTTTGAGTTGTATTGTCTTGAGTTGTATTGTCTGATGTTTTGTATAGGTTTTTAAAATATTGTGTAATTATTTGTAATTGCTTTAAATTAGTTGTATATATTTGTTGTGGCAACCCGCCTTGAACCCTGCTGTGCAAGGGAGGGAGGGCTAGAAATAAAAATAAATACATAAATGCAAGATTGCATACAATTCCACAAATATACTCTTAAAGGGACTTAGAGGTAACTGAACATAAGTCATGCTCCCATTTTTTCATATATAACTGATTAATGTCTTTTCAGTTTTCTGTAACACAATTTGTAAATTAAGGCCAACTAGGTGTTATTCCTATATGTATGGCTGCCACCAGAAATGTCCCCTAATAAGAGTGGTTCTCTGGGACCAGGGTGAGGGGACAGAGCCATAGGAGATGGTGGAGTGGTGAAGGGGCTGGATGTCATGAATCTAGAGGAAAAGAAAACCTAAGGGGAGGGTGAAGTAGAGACCTGATGAAAGAGGGACCAGAGAACATAGTAGGCATTAAGGAAACAGGAACCAATGGGGGAAAATGAATGAAGTTGCAAAGACAAAGTAAACTGTGTCCTAGGAAGATCAATCTCGACTGAAGAGTTGCAGTTAAGGAGGGCTGTCTAGTTTGCACCTGGATACACTCTGCATCCACAAGTTCTTTCTAGTCACTTTCCAACTTGCTATGGTGGCACAAAATGTCCCAGAACAGGGACTCCTACTGTGCCAAAGGACAAAAAGAGCAGATAGTGAGAAGAAAGCTAGAGAACTGAGGAAAGCTGAATTTCACATGTGCCATCAGGTGTGCAGATTATACATTCAGAGACTATGAGGAATTTCAGACAGACGATATAATCCAGAAGAGGAACAGTTCCCAAATGGTTTCTGGTCTGTCATTTCAGACAGAACCGTTTTAGAACCGTTTCCCTATCGGAATATATTTGTAATTTCACACACAAACGCTTCTGTCCTGTTAGGAAATGGGGCTGAAGCATTTTACCTATCAACTGCTTCCAAGTAGTCTTTAGTCTTCAGTTTCCTCTCCTAGTTCCGATGCGCATTTCCCCGCTGTTTTTTGCCCACGCGGGCGATCTCTGGCTTTTTTTTTTTTACATTCTCTTTATATATCATATCAACCCCATTGGGATGCCTGTAGTGTTGTGTTATAGCACCATAGCGCTCTAAAGCGAATGTTAAAAAACAAACAAACTGGAGTTCGCCGCATGGACGAAAAACAGTGGGGGGGAAAAAGTGCAGTCTGAAATGGCAAACCGCTTCAGATCCAGCTCTTTACCGGAAGGGGAAAGCCATGTGTGAAATGGCAGCCCTATACCGGTTTACTCCATGACTGATCAAAACGGCTTCAAAGCGGGTTTAAAAGGGTAATGTGAAATTCCTCTATGTTGTCACAATTTGTAAATACTTCAGCTCTGTTCCAGAATTATAATGAACATACGAAGGTGAGATTATGGTCAGGAGAGACACTTCCAGTCACCACCCCACCCTTATGTTATTCTACCATCTTCAAGTCAGAAGTTTGACTGAATCATTTGACTTAGAAATTACAGGAGTATTTTTATGAGGTGAAGAAGACAGCATGCAATGGTCCCCCCATGAATGAATTATGGCACATAAAAATGGCTTTGTAACTCTCTTTGTAGCCGCCCTGAGCTTGCTTTGTGCTGCGGGGAGGGCGGGGTATAAATTTGATTATAAATAAATAAAATAAAACTTGTGTTCAGATCCCAGCTCAACCCACTCTTCTTGTTTGTTTTTCAGAAATGTGGTGAATCGTTTGTAAAACTGACTTTTGGCCTTCTGAAAGAACAAAAGCAAACCTATTTCTCCTGTGAAATGATTTTTCATGGAACATTAACAAAACAGGGAAAACACACATGGTCTAAGAGAAAATTACCAAATGGTAGGAAGGAGAAGGGGGAAATTGTTGGGTATATGGACTTGCATCAAAATCCAGAGAGGAATGAAGGTGAACAAAGCTATCAGAACTATAAGCATTATCAGAACTCTGCTCTGCATGGACAAGAGCTCAATCCTATGCATGGGTACTCAGCATGATCCTATGAATGCTCACCTGGGAGTAAACTACACTGAATAGTTCTTAATAGGATTCTGTGTAGACCTGCTAAAGCTTGCTCTCTGCATTCTGCTGGGACTTACATCCAGGTGTGTCTACAGAGCAACAGCCTTAGTGCATGTAAATGAAAATGATATTAACATTTTGTAATGAAAACATTCTACAGCCTCCATGATTGATTTGGCAGAACCGCCATCAATGTCCTCAAGTCACTGTATCCATCAAGAGTCCAGTAGCATCTTAAAAACTAACAATATTTGTGGCAGGATATGAGCTTTCATGAGTCCCTGCTCACTTCTGAAGAAGTATCTGAAGGAGACATTAAAGACTAACAAAATTTGTGGCAGGGTATGAGCTCACTTCTGCAGAAGTGAACAGTGACTCATGAAAACTCATATCCTGCCACAAATATTGTTAGCTGGACTCTTAATCTTTTCTACTGCTAGAGACAGACTAACGCAGCTACCCATCTTGATTTTCATCCATTAACAGCTTTGTCACGCTGGTCTTTCTGACATAAAATCAATAACATGGTTTCTTTAAATTGTGTAATGAAATAATGATACAGCCTGGAGTCTGATAGGTGGAGGAGTTTTGTTAGATCGTGAAGGAATGTATGCCAATCCCACCACCTACTCAAAACTGAAAGAAAATAATTAGGTTTATATGATGGTGCAAGCCAACAGTGCAACAAGATTAATTTATTCTAAACGATCTTAGTTAACAAAATGGCCCTTCTACAGTGCAGTTCTAAGAAGTGTTACACCCACTGACCTCAATGGACTTAGAAGGGTGTAAGTCTGCTTAGGACAGTACTGTTAATTAATTTACTGTCCGACAGCATCAGTTGCTGAAGCAGTCCCAGTGGAATCCCTCCTTTTACTGATTGCAAGCTGAGGACAAACCCTGCCAAGATCCTCATCCAGCTTCCAAAAGGGTTCTCACATTGCACCCATACCCCAAAACAAAAACTCAGGTACATTCAAAACAATGGGTTTCAGTGTACTAAATCCATGGGGCCAGTGTGCTTTCATACATGATGCTAAGAACACCTTTAGTCGCACTGTGTCATTTCTGATTAAACACAGAAAGTGGGAAAGATCTATTTTAAAATCAAATTTATAGTCCAAAATGTAGGAAATTGAAGTGTTACTTGTGAAAACATAGATTGTCCCAGCAAACATCCAGGTTTCTCATCACTGACTAGGGAAAATTAAATGCATTTAAATTGTAACTAGTTATGTCGGTGGGACCAACAAAAGATGATTTCAGGACATTTTTCTCATCTGTTTTTCTGAGCATCAGCTCATACTTTATTGCTCCAAGACACTAACTGAATGTACAGCTGCCTCTGCCATAGGAAATACCACAAAGTATGAAGGACGTGACAACTGGCATCTCTGCAATGGACTGATACTCTCAATGATGTAATTATAGGCCTATTATGAATGGGTGTTTTCCCTTGCTTTCACCGTGCACGTCTGTCAGGTTTTCTTTGTCATTCTGCATTGATTTTCCTCTCTTCAGCACTCAGTTCATTTTCTGGTCACTGTTTCCCCAGGTTTTCAGAGAGTGCTTTTGTGCCAATTTTTCTCTTGTTTCACTTCCAAGCCAAAGGTGATTCAAAAGTGTACAGATTCCTTCAGATTTTCCCCACCCCTTTGCTGCCCCTCGAAGGTCATTCCCCTCCCACATCAAGGTTGTTCCACCCACTCTGCACCTTCTTCATCAATGTACAAGCTCCATTTTCCACTCATTTTTAAGACTACTGCTAGTCTTAGTTTGCTGAATTTTAAAACATTAAAATGACTGGGAGGGGGTGTTAAAAGGAACTGTATGAGGTTTAATTCCCTGCTGGTATTGACTTGAAAGGGGGATTGGAGAGGAGGCAAATGGCAGCATCCTCAGTGGGGGGGGGAAGGATTTCAGTGTTGCATGCAAACAAAATAAAGGGGGGGATTGTCAATGTGGAATGAAATCGACATGAGATGTAAAGCAAGAGAGACACTGGGATGGGAAGCCTAAAGCTTTGAAAACATTTTCCCTTTTCATGCTTTAGTGAACAACGTTTGGGGTGTGTGTGAACCATTTTGGCAGTCTCTGGAAGCCCAGCATTAAAATGGCAGGTGAGCCACATGGAACCTCTGTGAACTGCTGAATTTAAGAATCATTTGGGATCAATCCATTTGGAGGAAGAGTGCAATCCGCACAGGACAGGCTTTAAAAAACCACCAAGATCATGACCAGTGTGCAGGATCAAATTAGAGAATCACAAAGAGAAAACCATGTAGATTTGCAAGGAAGGGCAGAAAATTAGTATTACTATGCAGCTGCACTAGGGCATTAGCAAAAATACCCTCCCCATTTTTTCCATTTAGTGGCACAAGACTAAAAACTCTCCAGAGCTTCTGCCAGAGGGCTCCTCCCCCATACAAATTGTAGCCCTATGCAAAGTATGGTGGAGTTGCAGCCGACTTTGCACAGGTGCGTGCACACACACGTTGCCAACGATCACAGCTTGCAATGCCAGTGTCAGCGGGTTCTACCATGTAATCTGTACACTCAACATGCCCCTCCATATTATGAGATCATGTGACTCCCATTTTTTACAGTGGCCAATAACACATCAGAGAATCCCGTAGTGTTCGGCAATATGGAAAATGGGGCTTTGCAACTGCTTGTCAGTTTCTGAAAAAGTCTGGTCAGTTTCAACAGTGGGGTTTCCCCCTTTGTCTGCTTTCCTTTCTGTTCCCTTGCATTCAAGGAACTAAAACTAATATGCTTGTGCAAAACCTGAACCATGAGGATTTAAATGGAAGGTGCTTCCTGGATGCCACTGCTCAGTTGCAATAGGGCAATTGCATATTTTTGTAAAAAAAAAAAATTGGATGCCACCCCCCCACATCACAAGTGACATTCCGCCCTCATTTAGAAATGTGTGGGTTTTTAAATTGTCACTGCAGAATAAAAACACCGAAGGGAAAAGAATGGTGCATAAGGCAGGCACAGAATCTGAAGTCAAGATTAAAGGCTTACAGCTCTGAAAATCTGCAGTAAGATGTTTGTGTGTAATGGGCCAAAATCTCAGTCATGTCTTTCAGCGCACAGGCTAGCAAAAATTTCAACTTGTGACCATTCATGCAAGGAATGGCTTCGAGGAGACAAGAAATTAGCAAATGTTCTTACGTTATTTTTATATGTTTATATCTAACTAGGAATAAGGCCCGTTGTGAAAATAAATACAACGAGATCTAGAAAGAGGCTCTGGGGGAGTGCTCCGGCTTTGAGCAAACAGTGTCAATTTGCTGTGGCGACCTCAGCAGTGAATAATGACAGAGTTCTCTGTTTTCTCCAGAGGAACTGATCTCCGCTACCTGAAGAGCAGTTGTAATTTTGAGTGATCTCCAGCCCTCACCTGGAGATTTGCAACATTTGTTACCCAGGATGAAATGGCTAGTTTGGAGGGTGGAGTCTATGGCATTCTACCTGTCTGAGGTCCCACCCTTCCTCAAACCCCACCCTCTCCAGGCTCCACCCCTCAAATCCCCAGGAATTTGCCAGCCTGGAGTTGGCAACCCCATCTCCTTCCCAGCTAACCATCAACCTACTGTTATCTGCCCCTTTGATTTCAGCTGACTACCCTCCAAAGCAGCCATTTTCTCCAGGGGAACTGATCTCTATCATCTGGAGATCAATTGTAACAGTGGGAGATCTCCAGGTCCCACCTGGAGATTGGCAACCCAAGGGGAAAGTCAGCTGCACAGCAGGGGGTTGAAGAGAATGGTTTGATGGCTGCTGGGCTAAGATCAGCAACAATAATTCCCCAGGAGCAAATGGCTAGTTTGGAGGGTGGAGTCTATGGCACTGTACCTGCCTGAGGTCCCCTCACCCTCTCCGGGCTCCACCCCTCAAATCTCCAGGTATTTCCATACCTAAAGCTGGCAAATTTATCTCCTCCCCTCTCAGCAGCCTCTTTCTAGGCAAAATTCTGTCTTTCTTATTAGCGGGGAGCAAAGCAGCTTACTTCATTCTCTTCGGCTTTGCGATCTGTACAGCAACGCTGTAAGGTAGGTTAGGCAGAAAGTCTGAGGCTGGTCCGAAATCACCCAGGCAGCTTCCATAGTGATGCTCCTG
>NW_015171518.1:737516-748561 GCF_001447785.1 Gekko japonicus
TCCCTGATGGATTAAAGTACCCTGGTCCTGCTCCTACATTTAAGAACATAAGAACATAAGAGACGCCAATGTTGGATCAGGCCAAAGGCCCATCCAGTCCAACACTCTGTGTCACACAGTGGCCAGAAATACCAGTGCCATCAGGAGGTCCAGCAGTGGGGCCAGGACATTAGAAGCCCTCCCACTGTTGACCCCCCCCCCAAGCACCAAGAAGACAGAGCATCACTTGCCCCAGAGCCCCTAGCTATACCTTGTGGCTAATAGCCACTGATGGACCTCTGCTCCATATGCTTATCTAATTCCCTTTTGAAGCCGTCCATGCTTGTAGCACCCACCACTTCCTGTGGCAGTGAATTCCATGTGTTAATCACTCTTTGGGTGAAGAAGTACTTCCTTTTATCCGTTCTAACCCGACCGCTCTGCAGTTTCATGGAGTGCCCACGAGTTCTTGTATTGTGAGAAAGGGAGAAAAGTACCTCTTTCTTTACCTGCTCTTTCCCATGCATAATCTTATAAACCTCGATCATGTCACCCCTCAGTCGTCTTTTCTCCAAGCTAAAGAGCCCTAAGCGCTTTAACCTTTCCTCATAGGGAAAGTGTTCCAACCCTTTTATCATTCGAGTTGCCCTTTTCTGCACTTTTTCCAAAGCTATAATATCCTTTTTAAGGTGTGGTGCCCAGAACTGCACACAGTATTCCAAATGAGGTCTCACCATTGATTTATATAGGGGCATTATTATATTGGCTGATCTGTTTTCAATACCCTTCCTAATAATCCCCAGCATAGCATTGGCCTTCTTTATTGCAGTCACACACTGTCTCGACATTTTCAGTGAGTTATCCACTACAACTCCAAGATCTCTCTCTTGCTCAGTCTCTGCCAGTTCAGACCCCATCAATGTGTATTTATATTTAGGATTTTTGGCTCCAATGTGCATCACCTTGCACTTGGCCACATTGAACCCCATTTGCCATGTTGACGCCCACTCGCCCATCCTTGACAGATCCCCTTGGAGTGCCTCACAATCCTCACTGGTTTTCACCACCCTGAACAACTTTGTATCATCCGCAAATTTAGCCACTTCACTGCTTACTCCCATCTCCAAATCATTAATGAACAAGTTAAAAAGCAGTGGACCAAGTACTGATCCCTGCGGTACCCCACTGCTTACCACCCTCCACTGAGAAAATTGCCCACCTACACTCACTCTCTGTTTTCTATGAACTAGCCAGTTTTTGATCCATAAAAGGACTTGTCCTTCTATCCCATGATTTTTGAGCTTACTTAGGAGCCTTTGATGAGGAACTTTATCAAAAGCTTTCTGGAAGTCAAGGTAAATAATATCTATTGGATCCCCCTTGTCCACATGTTTGTTCACCCCCTCAAAGAACACTAACAGGTTAGTGAGACAAGATCTTCCCTTACAGAAACCGTGCTGAGTCTGCCTCAATAGGTTTTGTTCATCTATGTGCCTACTAATTCTTTCCTTAATAATGGTTTCCACCAATTTACCCGGTATCGACGTCAGACTGACTGGCCTGTAATTTCCCGGATCTCCTCTGGAACCCTTTTTAAAGATGGGAGTGACATTAGCTACCTTCCAATCCTCAGGAATGGAGGCAGATTTTAAGGAAAGATTACATATCTTTGTCAGGAGATCTACAAGTTCACATTTGAGTTCTTTCAGAACTCTCGGATGTATGCCATCTGGGCCTGGTGATTTTTCAGTTTTTAAGTTGTCTATCAGTTTTAGGACCTCCTCTCTCGTCACCTCAATCTGACTCAGGTCTTTCAACACCCCTCCTGAAATCAGTGGTTCTGGAGTGGGCAAGCACTTCTCATCTTCCACAGTGAAGACGGAGGCAAAAAATGCATTTAGCTTCTCAGCCATTTCCCTATCATCCTTCAATACTCCTTTTACCCCTTGGTCGTCCAAGGGCCCCACTGCCTCCCTGGCTGGTTTCCTGTTTCTAATGTATTTGAAGAAAGTTTTATTGTTGGTTTTTACGTTTTTTGCTATATGCTCCTCATGTTCCCTTTTTGCCTGCCTGACCTCAGACTTGCATTTTATTTGCCATATCCTGTGTTCCGTTTTATCAGCCTCACTGTGACTAGCTTTCCACTGCTTAAAGGAATTCTTTTTACTTTTTACAGCCTCCATTACTCTGTTTGTTAACCATGCAGGCTTTTTCCTATACCTTTTTGTGCCTTTCCTAACCTGCGGAATATATATTTTTTGAGCTTCTAGGATCGTAGTTTTAAATAGATCCCAAGCTTCCCCAATTGTTTTGACCCTTTCTACTTTTCCTTTCAGTTTCCTCCCCACGTGTCCCCTCATATCAGAGAAATTACCCCTTTTAAAGTTAAAAATGGTTGTGTGAGTCTTTTTGGCCAATTCTCTATTTGTACAAATGATGAACTCAACAACATTACCTTTATCTGCCTGTCTTCAACAAGCTTACCTTTATCTGCCTGTCTTCACGTTTACTTCCCACACACACACGCAGCCTCTGCCTAGGGAAAGGGCAGTCTTTCCCTGCAATGGGAACCAAAGCAGCTGACATCATTCTCCTCTGCCCCGTATGATCCACACAACTACCCTATAAGGAATGTTAAGGTTGAAAGTGTGTGAATGGTCCATAATCCCCCAGGCAGCTTTTAAAACATGAACCTGGGACCTGCACACCATCCTCTGAAGCACTCTCAGGTACATACCTGTGGCAGTAATGGGGTGACTGCTGGCACCTTTTCCTATCATTTTTTGCCTTGTGGTATTCTGCTTGTGGTGTGATCTGTCTGTTTTGTGGTGTGGCATGATTGTGTTATTGGGTTTGTTTCTCTTGAAGGGAAGAGATGTGTTGTGAGTGAGGACATATTTTACCTCAGAATACACCAGGTCCCATATGCAACTGACAGTTCATATTTCTAACGGTTTTGGGGGGGGGGGGGGGTTGAGGTGCAGAATGGAGTGAAGTCCAATCAGCTTCCATATGCAAATGGCCTTGAAACACTGGCCCAATCAGAGAAGAGTGGCCTAGGCTGCAGTGGGTGGGAGAGAACTCAGGCTGGTGGCAGCCACTGACTTGCCTCCCCCTCCACATGCACCAGGAACACCCCCACCCGAACACACAGGCACAGGCAGCTTGACCGCCGCTCCGTCCTGGGGTTTCCCGTGCAATTCCATCCCCTTACCTGGGTCCCCTTGTGTCTACCGGCGACTCTTCAGGGCTTCTGTACTTCGGGTTGCTGTACAGATCGCAACGCCGAAGAGAATGAAGTAAGCTGCTTTGCTCCCCACTAGAAGCCCCATCCCTGTGCTCAGTCTGCAGATGGTCTTCTCCTGTCAGAGGCCCAGAGTAGACTGAGCCGAAGGCGCTGGCCGGGGCTGATGTGGGCAGGACTACACAAAGCAGCCAGCCAACGCAGCCAGCATCTTCTGACTGACAGTTCTTGCACCCAAACACTGTAGGTGTGCATTGGAACGTTGGACCCCGCTACGGCTTTATATAAGGAGAGAGATTCTGGACTGAATCACAGCATGTAGATTTTAAAAAAATTCCTCATAATGGGGCCAGGGAAAGATAAGGGGGATTCCTCTACAACACCGGGGGAAGCCCCAGGTTTGCGGTGGGAAAATGAAATGCAGGAAAAGTAATAATAGCATTTAAAAATGGAGATCATGGGGGGGACACACAATCACAGAAGCACTGTTTGCATCTTCAAGAAAGGTGTGCCACTGATATATCTCAATCCTATATTGTGAGATTTTGGGGGTTGCTAGGAAATGAACAACCAACATTGCTGAATATTCCAAGCCTCATTACTGTCAGTTGGGGGAAAGTAAAGAGAGACAGGCAAAAATGGTAAAAGTTTTGACGACAGGAAGATAAAACTACAGGGGGAGGAACAATAAAGGTGAAAAGGAAAAGCTGAAGATGGGGAAGGGAAACAGAAAAGAAGAAGAGAGGGAGAAGATTGCTC
Source organism: Gekko japonicus (assembly GCF_001447785.1). Lineage (NCBI taxonomy): Eukaryota > Metazoa > Chordata > Lepidosauria > Squamata > Gekkonidae > Gekko > Gekko japonicus. The sequence continues at coordinate 741,499 of NW_015171518.1, forward strand.
GGAGAAGAAATAGAATTAAGTAGGTAGATAGATTGGTAGGACAAAAGGAAAGGGGAGAAGCTGCAAGTACTGCCAGGAGGAAGCAAAGAGGAAAAGCCGGACAGAGAGAGGAAATGGGAAAATGGAATCCCCCCATGAGTCTTGTTCATTTGTAATTCTGTCATATTTTCATTTAATTCTTGGTTTTGTAGATTTATTTGTATAGTGTACACATTTATAGTTTTTATGTACAATTTATATGTACACCGTTTATACATGTAATACATGTATGTTATGCTGATTTATGGCATGCAAAGCTGAAATATATATATTACAGGAAATGTTCATTGCAAGTTCAGAAATAGTGAGCAAATTAAAAAACTGTGCTCAATTCACAATGTAAAAGTGCATTTGCAATGGGGTTTTGTAGGCTGAAACAGCATGGACTGCAATTTGTAATCTTGTATATAGAGAAAATATGGCTTGATTAAATAGATAGCACAGATAGCATTTGCAAATGTCAACAGCAAACAACATCACAGGTTTGCTCAGAATTCCAAGGCCACTAAACCAATCACATCCCTGTTGTGTTCTGGTCCCTTTCAAATCCAGTTTTGATAGACTGTCTGGAGGTTTGAATAGTGGTCGAAACCATCCTCACAAAATTTTGTCTTTTCCAGTTTCTGCATTTGTATCCACACAACCAATTAGGTGTGACTTGCTTACTGAGGTGCTGTCTTTTTGCTGAGGAATCACTTGTTTTAAACTATTCTAAAAACAAAGACTATGATATTTTAAAATGAGTTAATCTTTGTTTTATAATAGCTTCCTCATAAAAATAACAATAATATTTTTTCGACATTAAAACCATCCAGAAAACAAGCCAGTAGCCTACTGCATCATAAATCAGCATAAAAACAATATTCAGCAGCTTAAAATAGTTCCCATAAAACAGGCTAAAAGCAGGCCAGAATTAACCAAAAATGTTGAAATCCTTCTGTTCTCCTTCTCTTTTCTGATCTTTTCCATGAAGGCACGTATTCAAATATTACATAGTATAAATCTGGGGAAAGAAAGGAAGTGAGTTCCAATATAATGAACATAGTAGATTTACTTCCAAGTACTCCCGCAGCACTACCTAAGGTGGAGGCTGGTATGCCAACTATTCATTGTAAGGCAGCAAAACTAGTTATAAATTATATCCTTAAACTTTTTTTTGCTTTAGGGGGCCAAAGATATCCTAACAAATTGGGTCAACAAATCCCCATGAATGGCATCATTTGGCCATGGTGATCCATGCTCTAATTATATCCAGGTTAGATTACGGTAATGGTGCTTCATGTGGGGCTGCCTTTGAAAACAGTCAATAATTCAGCTCATCCAAAATACAGCAGCCAGGCTATTGTTAAGGGCAAGATATAGGGATTGTTATCACCTCAGTGCTGAAATATCTGTACTGGCTGCCCATTTGTTTCCGGGCACAATTAAAAATGCTGCTTCTTACCTTTAAAGCCCTAAATGGTTTGGGGCCAAGATACTTTAATGACTGCCTCCTCCCATATCATACAGCCCACCAGTTAAGATCTGCCTCACAGTAAGGTGGGTGGCACCAGAGACGTGGCTTTTTTTAGTAGTTGTACCTCATTTATGGAACCCCTTCCATTTCTTTGTTTTAGGTGACAGGCCAAAATGTTTCAGTTCACCCAGGCTTTTAAATAAGGGGTTGATTTTTTTTTAAAAAAAATACTACTTTAGAATGGAAACTCTTGTTTTAAGCTGTCAATGGTCTGTTCTTATGGTCAATGTTTTTATGCTAGGTGAGGGGTTTTAATGCTAGATTTTAGTTAATACCTTTCAATGTTTTATGTTGCAAGCTGCCTCAGGCAGGTACCTTGAAAGGTGGCATACATTTTAATAAATAAATAAAGGCTTAGATATACCTGATAAGTATATCCAACGTCTTGGATATACCTGATAACAAAAGACGGAGGCAAAGATTTACTGCAGTCTAGAAGGAAAGTGCAGTCCTAAGCAAAGTTATACCCTTCTAAGTTCATTGTAGTCAATGGGTTTAGAAGGCTATAACTCTGTTTAGGATTGCACTGTAAATGACATTGGGCTGAATCCAAAGATTTTCTGCTATCAGAAGTCCTTTCCACTAGGGGAAGAGGTTTGTTGTTTTTCTGCCACTGAGATTCAATCTGATCTTGTAATTTAGAATGTTGTCTTTTCCCCCATTACCATTTTAAGACATTCCATAATAATTTTAAGACTTCTCATAATAACGAAATCAGGGCCAATTAAATTATATGTGGTTTCTAAAATGCACAAGCAGTCTCCCAAGGTTTTAAAAACTGTAATGTAACCATGAAGAGTACAAATTTGATCTGTGTGGGAGAAGAAGTGTTTAATTCTGTTCCCGTGGGCTGTCGTTTTAGCTTTCCTATGTGGGGAAAGGGTATGTGTTCTTTTGTGTGGAGAAAAGAAGGCGAGGGGGACAATTTTGAGTAGAAAATAATTTAGATCATAAGAATAAAACTGATCTTGAATTTGAAACTCAAAATGTAGACTTCATATACATGAAGGGTAAAGAACTGGATTTTCTACATAGTGCCCAGAGGTCAGCAAGTACATTCAGACACTTAAGGTAACTCCTTTGGAGGAGGAGAATCACACTGCACCAGATGAAATCCTAACTGCTACAAAACAGAAACAAATCTAGGCAAAGAGCTAAGGGAGTTTTCAGGGTTGCTCAGGGGGCAGGTGTGGTTTTACATGTAGGAGGTAAACACTGACTTTTCAGCTAGGGGTAATTAGATATGGCTATAATACCATTAATACAAGATACATAAATATGGAAGAAGATTGCATATTGGCATTGACAACACCACAATTAATTAGTTCTCTTCTTTACCCTATATAGAAGACCCTCACCATTTGCTGGAGCTCTATTCCTGGGATCACCTTGAATGGCGAAATCCTCAAATATTTGAGGCTGGGGGTCAGCTGCCTCCAAGGGCAGACTAGGAGGCCAAAACAGCCCTGGAAAAGAACCCATCCCCTCATGGAAGGCTGGTCAGGGCAAGTTGTATGGAGTGCTCAGTGTGGCTGCAGCATCGCCAAGTGAGTCACATAGCAATGGCCACCTTGTCTGCCTGGCCTGGGCAAGCCACAATCCTGAAAACAGACACAAGCATGTGAGTTGCCTGCACTTTGTGTGTATGATTTTGATATTTTTATATGAGGTGTAATTGGGCCCTTATAGGTTTTTTAATAACCTTTGCTAATAAATACATGCATTTTAATATTATATACATTAAATTTTAATTGTTGGCCCTCTACTCTGTTGGACTTACCTCTTTAGTTTCTTGATCCTAGGCTTCAGGGTTAAGTTGTTCCCCCTTTTTTGTCCCTAGTTTTGCCTTTATCTGCTCCCCTCTTCTGTTCCCCTGGCAGCCTCTCCAAGGTAAAAGTCTGGCCTGGTTGCACACTGCCAGTGCTAGGCTAGGCTCTGTGGCACAGCGGCTACCAGTGCCAGGCTGGGCTGAGTTACACTGTGGCTGCCACTGCCGGGCTGAGTGGTGTGGGTGATGAGTATCTGGGGGTCACAGCTAAGCCCATCCCTGGCAAATCACTCTCCACGAGGGGACAACATGATAAGGGAGGAGGGGGAGGGGGAGGAGGGGACCCTTTCCAGGCAGTAACGCTGCATAGGATTGTACTAAGAAAGCTGGAATTTTCAAGCACTTGATGTCCTAATAGTGAATAAATGCATTTCTATATTCCATATCAAATTTAACTGTCATGGCTTATCCCCACAGAATCCTGGGTTCTGCAGTTTGGCAAAGTTGCTGAGGAGAAACCAAGAAATCCTTACTCTAGCCCTCACAGAACCTCAGTTCCCATGGTTCCCTAGGAGTAAGGCTTATTAAATCTGTGTTAAGCATGAGGTATAGACGTGCTCTACTCTTCCAAACCTAGGTTAGCTGTATAAACACATTTGAGCCCTTAAAAGACAGGGAAGTGTATGGGATACTATCATATCATGAAATGACTGGGGGGGGGGAGAGGATTTTCATTTTTAAGGTGAATTTGGAAAGTCAGCAACTAGAAGGGATCTCTGCACATGGTCTGAGGTTAGGGTTGCCAGGCACATGCCTGCAATCCCTGGGAAACTCTGGGAGAGGGGCTTGGGGGGGGAGATGTTGTGTGTATGTTAACATCACTTCCGACTAAAATCTGGAAGTGGCATCACTGACAATTTAGGATTTCGTCAATGTAGAGCAGAGGTGTCAAATATAAGACCTGGGGGCCGTAAGTGGCCTGCCCAGGGCTATGATGTGGCCCACGAGCAACTGGAATAAGTGAAGGAACAGGAGACTGCTCAGGGGGAACTAGGCGGAGCCACTCCGACTATGGCTTCAGCATGGCGGAACAGCCTTGTCTGCAGCAGTCAAACAGCGCGGGGATGTCTGGCTCTCCAGTTCATCCATATGGGTTTTCCTCTGCACACACACACACATACACACACAGCCCATGGGGCCTTGCAGTGGAGATACAACAACCTGGAGCTTACCAGCTGCTGTCCTTTATACAGTTTATGTCCCTAGTACCTGGCATTACGTTTTATGGCACACATGGCCTGGCCCGACACAGTGACATTTATTTCAGATGTGGCCCTGGTTATGTACGCGGACCACCACTAGGGGTCCGCGGCAAAGACAGGAGCTTGGCTCCCCTGGACAATAGGAACATAGGATCCCAGTTCCCCCCAGCCCCAACCAATCGCCACTTTGGCGGGAAATTCAAACCCTCCAATGGACTAGGGCTGTGCTGGGTGGGTGTGTATATAGTTGGCCTTGCAGGGCCGTTTTAGTCAGTCTTGTGTTAAGTACAATAAACGTGTGCAAACTCGTGTCGTCGTCCGAGTCCTCCATGCGGTGAACCCAGTACTTTTCAGCCCTTGTAACGAATGAGTTCAACACCTCTGATCTAGAGTTTGTCAAAATCCTAGTCACTTGCAAGTTTTAGCCACAACTGACATTGACAAATACAAGACTTTTCCCTCCCCCATTCCCTTCCCTGCCAGTCATTTGAGGGGTGGCAGGGGACAGAAGGCAGCAGTGGGAGATTGCCTGCTACAGTGGGTGAGCTGGCAAGCCTGAAGTACTTTTATTGCTTCCTCACATTTTTTTTCTGATCTAGCATTAAAACTGCCTCCAGGGCTAAACTCTTGCTTAAATAGTTAACATAGTTCAAAAGTTCTCCACCTTGCAAAACAATGAAGCAGCAGAACATTGTTTTGCCTTATTGTCTCTAATCTGATGTTACGCCATGGACACTAGAAGGTCTAAGAACAACCTGTTTTACAGGTCAATCTACCCAAAGGATCAGTTATCTGAGTAGGGTGCTAGGAATGAATGGATTTCCTAGATAACGCAGACAGGTTGGTTATTTTTCATGTCAGGAAGAGATGGAAGAGTGAGATGATTCCTAACTGTGAGAGCCTCGCTCCATTGTTTAAACCTCTCTCCCATTGTTTAATAATCCAGACATTTACTGCTTGAAAAATTCAGCTTTCTGTCTGGGATGTTTAATTTTTAAAGAGGGGCATGGTGTTCTCATGGCAGTAATTTAGAACCAAGACCTCCTTGTAGACAAAATGAGGCATTCCAGTCCCATTAGAGGACTGTACCACTTAAGAGGGAACATTTGAATCAGCTCTTAATATGAGAATGATATCATTCTTCAATGTTTAGCACCATTTTCACTTCGGCAATTGAAATGTGCAGTTAAAATTAAGGTGATTGCTTGAGATTCCAAGGTCCTCTTTGGATTTATTTATATAGTATAGCACAGAGTACAAAGGCAGGGCTTTTCTTCTGGGGGACCACACCAGAATGGAGTTCCGGAACCTCTTCGACACAATTCTTTTTTAAATGTTTAAAAGTTTGTGAGTTTTCAGTATACAGATTGAAAACCATTTCCCTCTTGAGAGTTCTGGCACCTCTTTTTCAAAAAAAAAAAAAAAAAAAAGCCCTGACAATAGTTCACTGTTTTGAAGTGGCAAATTAAATACAAGGTACAGGAAATAAGAGCTTCCTAGATCAGACCAAGGGTCCAGCATCCTGTTTCCCATCATGGCCAGAAGATATCTTGAAGGCCCACAAAGAGAGAAACAGAGAGCAAAGCCTCTCCCCCTTTTAGTCCTATTAGCAGCTGGCATTCAGAGGTGTACTGCCTCTGAACAGGGAAGTTCCATTTAGTCATCATGACAAACAGCCACTGATGAATCTATTCTACATTCATTTGTTTTTAGGGTTGCCAGGTCCTCTGCTGGCCACCGGCAGGGGGTGGGGGGTTAGGGTTGCCAGATTCAGGTTAGGAAACTCCTGAAGATTTAGGGATGGATCCTGGGGAGTACAGGGATCTCAGTGGGGTACAATGCCACAAAATCTACCCTCCAAATCATCCGTTTTCTCTAGGGGAACTGATCTCTGTAGTTTGGACATTATCTGTAATTCCAGGGGCTCCCAAGGTCCCAGGTGGAGGCTGGAATCCCTAATGTGTTTAATTGCTAGTGGCTATCACTTGCATCCTGTGGCAGTGAGTGCTACAAGTTAATTATGTGACATGAAGTACTTTCTTTTGTCTACTTTGAATCTACTTCATAAACATCATCAAACTCATTCATATACCAAAGAAAGAATGGATTCTTTGGACTTGGAGGACAGACTTTGTTCATTCCAATGTAATATAAGAATCCAAATTTATTTAAAAATTTCTATCCCACTTTTCTGCCATTACAAAGACCACCATGGTGGCTAATTATTTAAAATGGGGGTGTCAAACATGTGGCCCGCGGACCAGATCTGGCACCCACAGGGCTCTTATCTGACCCATGAGCAACTGCCTATGATCTTCTTCCTTCTCTCTCTCTCCTGCTTCCTTCTTTGTCACAGCTTGCTTTGCCAGCTCTCTAAATTGCACAGGAACTAGAGAGCAAAGTCTCTCTTCCCTCCATTGGCTGAGGCTCCTCCCCCCTCCTCCCTTGGGGAGGGAGGGAGTGGGAGTGAGGGAAAGA
>NW_015171518.1:749157-761623 GCF_001447785.1 Gekko japonicus
AGAGTGAGCGCTTACTTTGCCCAGTTTCCTGAATTGCGAGGAGAGATACAAACCATCTTTTAAGTTTTATTCAAGGTGTGAGCTTTTTGCCGAGAGAGAGAGAGAGAGAGAGAGAGAGAGATATTTGTTGGGCTCATTCTGCCAAGGCTCTCCTGGGTGCAACTGGGTTCCCTCCTCTTTTTCACTGTATTCATGCCCTCATGATCCAGTCTTTCTCAGTAGGAAAGCAACGTGAACTATTTAGATGAGGAATAACAACAAGCCAGTGAGGTGGATTAAGCTGAGAGTGTGTGTCCAGACCAAGTTCACCCAGCACATTTCCTTTGTCGCCTGGAGATTTTTAACTTAGACCTCCCAGATAGTAGGCTGATACTGACCACTATACATTGCTCTCCCTCTCTTCTTGTACTGCCTCATAGGAGTTGTAGTTATTTTTCTGGGGAAGACTATAGTTTTGTAGACAAACACATAGCCCTCAGTCTGTGTCATGGTGCCTTCACATGTTGTAGACCAGCATGTGAGGAGCAAACGCAAGATAAAAAAGGCAATGGGGCCCACTGTTGGGTTAAAATGGAGAAATGTTGACAGAAAACAAATAATAATTTGCCTCATCCAGGGAAGTTTGGAGTTGTCCAGCCTCCACCTGTTCAATCACATTGCTCAAGAATGGAACATTTGAGATTGGTCGATAATTATTAATATTTCCTGGGTCGAGGGCAGGCTTCTAAAGTGGATGTACCACAGCCTGTTTCAAAGCTGGATGACCACTCCCTCTCTTATGGAAGCATTAACTACCTTTCAAAGTCAGTCAGCCAGCTCTCCCCCCTCCCCAGAAAATTTAAGTAACCAGGAACGGCAAGGGTCATACAAGCAGCTGGTAGGCCTCAAATCTCTGAGGATTGTGTCCACATCCTAGGGTTGCCAGGTCCCCTTGCCATGCTGGCTGGGGGATGTTCCGGAATGTTCCCCACTGCAATGACATCACCTGAAAGAGACGTCATCACGTTGACAACATTGCACAGGATGCTCTGGTTTGATGGCAAAACTCTATGGTTTTAGGTCAAATTTACCATAGAGTTTTGCCTTCAAACCAGAGTGTCCCATGTTTGGGGGTGGGGTTTCCCCCACTGGCCAGCTGGCCGGCAGTGGGCTAAAATCCCAAGAATTGGGGGAATCCCTGCTGGAACCTGGGGACTGGCAACCTTACCAAATCCTCAGATTGAATAAACTGAAAAGTATCCCAAACAATTGGAAAAGTTGGTACCCTGGCACCATCTGACCCTGTCACTGCTAACTTAGAGTCCAAGTTGGAACATATGTGAGAGATTTTATCTGCAAAATGTTGAACAAAATGGTCATAAGAGACACCGGGCTGTCCACCTCCTCCTGGAGGATAGATCCCAACAGGCTGCTGACCACCCAAAATAGCTCTGCTAGCCTACACTGTGATGGCAGAAAAGTGTTGTTTCTTTGCTGCCATCACTGCCATGGAGTATGCTTTAAAATGAGGTTTTGCCCATGTCATCCTGAGTCTTCCTCCCTTGTCACTCTAGCCATCTCTCTTGTCTTTTAATTGCCTGCAACCCCTCAGTAAACCAATTGGCTACATGGGCTCTAACCAATGCTCCCTCTAAACTGTGGAGTTTTGTGAGCAAAAATTCTATTTTGTGAGCTACTGGCATTAAAGTTGTGAGTGAGCGATTTGGCTACTGCATAAAATAGTTTGCTCTGGAGCCCTCCTTCCTGAGCTAAGATTAAAATGTGTGAGTCAGAGGCTGAAAAACTGTGACCTAATTCACACTAACTCAGCTTAGAGGGAACACTGGCTCTCTCAGAGAAGGCACCTGTGAGTGACTGTGTCAACTGTCTGGGTCATTTCCCCATTCCAGAGGTCACCCAGGGCATTGACAGGCGCCCCAGTCATATCAACAGGAAAATCCCCATGAGCCATCAGAAAGCCATTTGGATTGCCCTTGCGCCTCTCACTTAAAAAATTAAATACTTAATCTAAGTACAAGATCCAAAATGTTAAACAGGCTCACACACTTTTTTTGTGGAATTTTTGACATAGGACATGGCAAAAAGACATGTACCAGGACAAAGCTCATCTTTATCTTGTCAGTCCAGGGCTTTTCTGAAATGGTAAAAGAAGAGCCAGGGAAAGGAGTAATATAATGCAGAAGTACTGTACCAGTGTTTCCTGGAGTACAGGTGTGTCCTCTGTAGGAGGTAAATGCTATCACTTTCCTGCTAATTAGGGATTGCTGGAATTCTGTTAATAAAGCATATCAAGCAAACACATTTGTTGAACAGCAAAGAACATACCCAGCACAGAGACAATTATTCGTTTATTCACTGTTTATGGAATGCATTATTTTCTGTCTTTAGTGCTGGGTTCTTAAGATCTCCTTGACAAGTGGAAATTCATCATGTACAGAGCAAGATTCAAGTCCAGTAACAAGATTTCCAGGGTAGAAGCTTTCAAGAGTCAGTTGCTTTATCAGATACCTGAAGATCTGAGAACAACTTATATCTAGTATCTGGCAAAGGAAGCTTTGACTTGCAAAACCTTGTATCCTGGAAATCTTGTTGGTCTTTTACTGGATTCAAATCTTGCTCTTCTACTGCAGAACAGCAAGGCTATTGTTCTGGAATTTTCTTTGGCACACCGAAACGTGTTCCTTAAAGGGTTATACCTTTAGGGGGGAAAATGGGAATTGTTAAAGTTAAGTTTCTAGAATCAAGCTGGGAGCGAGCATTTGGCCTGAGATTCCCCTATCTGTGACTGACAGCAACAGGTGCAGGTAAGCTGGTCTGAACTAGTTCAGAAACTGGGTAAAATAAGCATCACATGCTTAAGCAACAGAATAGATCTGTCAGACCACCAAGTTCTTAACCAATCATATGTTTTCCTGCCAAAAAGTGTATGTTGGAAGTGGAATAAAGTTCCTTTCTAATTTCTATAAATGTATTGTGTAAACTCAGATCAGGGTCCTTGAATGTGGTGTTCTTAGACCTGTGCACATTAAAATAAATTGTTTTTCTGTTTAAGGAGTCTCTGGTTTGGGGTGTGGTTGCTTCCAGATTCAACCTTTAGGGTGATCTGGTGTGCCAAAGAAATTCCAGGATACTATCCATCTGAAACTATCTGATACATGTTAGTTGTTGTAGATTTTCTGGCCTGTATGGCCGTGGTCTTGGCATTGTAGGACCTGACGTTTCGCCAGCAGCTGTAACTGGCATCCTCAGAGGTATAACATAGAAAGATGGAGTACTCTCTGTGTGAGAAGAAAAATGGTAGGCAGATAATTTATATCTACTCAGGAAGGTGGAGTAGGGCTGAGTCATTATCTAATAGGAGTTCCCCAGGCCGTGACATGCTAATGGAGGAGCTTTCCTGAGGAGGTTCTTTTGCATATGGATTGGCTGTTGAAATTCTAATCTTATCTGTAGTGCTAATGTAAGATGTAAAGCCTTTTGTGTTTTTCAGGACAGGAAACCATGCCCTATTTATTTAAGATGTAAAGCCTTTTGTGTTTTTCAGGACAGGAAACCATGCCCTATTTATTTTTAAACTCTCTTCTTTCCTGTTGAAATTGTGTTCATGTTTATGAAAGTTTTCGACAACATATCTGATACACAGTTTCTCACAAAGTATCTGATACACAGTTTCTCACAAATTAGATACAGTGTGAGGTATGCTAAGAGCATTTCCTGTGAGGAAGCCCCATTGAATAAATCTGAGTAGGCTTTTGAATACACCTGCTTAGGATTGTTCAGTATGCCTCTCAATAGGGATGCCTCTTGAGTTGCTGTCTGTGATGCAGCTATTAAAAGATGTGGGAATCCTGCCTTCTCTCTCCAAAAGAAAGCTATACGGTCTGCTTTAGTGTAATTTGCAGCAGCTACTCTTGAGGCGATCCCATTACTATTACTTAGTTCTAAATAGAACTGTGTAGAACAAATGCATTCTTAGTGGACAAACTATTACACAGCGGTCTGGGTTCAAGGACCAGCTTAGCCAGAACTGGTTGGATTTGCCTTGAGCTAGCCCTCATTCCTCCTCAGTCCTCCACCTCTCAATCACTGACATTGTGATGTCCTTGTCTTGCAAATAAAAAGCCGATTGTGATGCCCTTTGCATATTAAAACATCATTAGGGAAATGGTCTTTGTTAGTTAACATTTTGGCATTATAGACAACAGGGTGCTGCAGTCTCTGGCCTAGACATTAAAAGCTGTGTTATGAGAGACAAATTATTGCCTACAGTTATCAAACACAATTTTTTACCCAAAGGTTCAACTCCATTGAAAGTTTAAGCATTTAATGATATCTAATTTGAAGGGGACTGCTTCTTTCTTTCTTTTTTTAAAAAAAACCTTTTATTGTGTTTTACAGTTTTTATTGATATTTTTGTTCCATTTCTTAGATTTGTAAGCCACATTGGGCACTATTTTTAGTAGAAAGGTGGAATGGGAATACCTAGATAAATGGAAAACTTTGAAGACCACTGAAGATACCATCAAATAGTGCCTAACTACATAATACGTTATTCCCAGATCCATCCCTAGATCCACCTCTAGTCCTATCTAGAAAATGTGTGCTGGGAGTTTCCAGGTACAACTTAGACTTTTAGGTGTGTGGGAAGACAGTTTAGGTTGGGACTGTGACATGTGGGGAGAGAGGGGCTTAAGCCGTCTCCCTTGACCCATTTTTCCAACCTGAAATAATCCAGTGAGTTGCTCTACTAGCTGCCTGTTGAAAGGACACACTCCTACCTGTGTACTGGCACACAAACCAGAAGAGGTATAGAAATGTTGAAGGGAGAAATATTTCAAACAGAGCTGAGCTTCTTATCTGATCGCATGTGGAGGTAGAACAACGGCTGCAGGGACTGAGTGTCAAAGCCTGCCACTACCACATTACAGGCAAAACTCCCAGTTCAACAGTGTGAGTGTAAGCCTTTATCTTGCTTGTTTCTCGTAAACATACATCTTAGGGCACCTGGATCTCGAGTTCTGAGTGGGTTTTATATAGCATTGCCAATTCAGGCTTGGGAAATTCCTGGAGATTTGGAGTGCCTGGGAAGGGCTGGTTTTGGCAAGGGATGTGATGTGATTCTAGAACTGCTGTTCTAGACTCTGAAGTTATACCATAGCACCTGCCATTCCCTCCAGGGGAGCTGTTCTCTTAGTCTGAAGATTAGTTATAATTAGAGGTGCCAACTCTGCATTGGGGAATTAGTGGGGATCTGGTGGGGTGGGGGAGCCTGGGGAGAGGAGAGTTCAGCCGAGTATAATGCAAATAGAGTTGTCCTGTCCCCCTTCCAAAGCAGTGATTTTCTCCAGTTGAACCGAACTCTGTTGTCTGGAGATCAGCTGTAATTCTGAGAGATACCCAGGACATGCCTGGAGGTTGGCAACTCTAGTTATAATTTCAGGAGGATTCAAGGCCCCACCTTGAGAATCATAACCTGAGTCTTACACCCAGCTCAAAAATCAGGATGCTAAGCTGTCAGATCAAGGAAGTTCTTTGGCAGATTTATTCTTCAAAGAGCAACAGTACAAAGGGACAGAAGAAACTGTGGAAGGACAAATTGTGTTTTTTGTAGCCATTACTATGCTTGCCAGTCTCCCAGAATTGCAACCACAGAGATCAGTTGCCCTAGAGAAAATAGTTGCTTTAAGAGTAGACTCTATAGCATTTTGCCCTTCCCAAACCCCTTCCTCTCCAGGCTCCACCCCCAAATCTCCAGGAATTTCCCAATCTATTACTGTAAGAAACTGCTTTCCTTGTACAGAACGTTTGTGACAGAGGCTTATACTAAACCAATGCAAGGTTTTTAAAAAATTTTAATTGTACTGCTGCTGCCCTCAGAAAAAACATGAACTTGTGATCTAATTAGGCATTTCTCTGAATTGTCATTGTTAGATGGGACAAAGATTATATGCCACCTAATCCCTTCTACATCAAGTTTGTGAAATATGAAATTTTGAATGTTAACCTTTGCTTGTAAACGATAAGTCTGAGCATTGCATCTGTAAACAATTTAAGATAAGTAGCTATCTGCTACTTATGTTCTGAGTATATGTGTGTGTTTACTTCATTTATATCCTGCCTTTCTTCCCATGGGGCACCCAAAGTGGCTTATATTGTTCTTCTCTCCCACATTTTATCCTCACCGCAAGCTGGGAGTGTGGGAGTGGCCCAAGAGCACCCAGGCAAGCTTCCATGGCGGAGGGGGGGGGAATGTCTGACACTCTAACCCCTACACAGCACTGCATTAGTTAGGTCTTTTTATTAAATCATTATTTAAATCACACTCTTCTTAATGATCTTATCATATTCTCATCAAGTAAACAAGCCTAATTTTCCTGTGTTTATGATGCTTTTCATTTGCCTCTCCTAGGCTCCAGGCAATGTTGGTATTAATTTAGATTACTTCTTCTTTTTTTTGCCTACAGTTTCTTGGGAGAATGCTGGCTGTTCAAGTGTGGGTGGGGACACTTTTGCACGTAGGCAGCGATCTCTATGCTGTCCGACAGCCATGTTGCAATCTGAGATCCAAATATAAAAGGTTTGAGAGAGAAGGTCTCAGGAAAACCACCTGCCAAAGACACGTAGAACTCTCCCGAAAACAATTCTGATGTAACAGCATTAAATGATCTTTATTTTTTTTAAAAAACAAACTTCCCTAACCATATTGTCTGTTGATAATGAAGACATGAACACATGCAGATGCCTTATACTGAATCAGACAGACCCTTGGTCTATCTGTTGGCAGCATTTAAATATGCAAAGGAGCAGTAGAGCACCAACTGTTTAAGGAAAATAACTTGGTTTATGAAAGAAGAATAAACTCTGATAGAACAGAGGAGAGGGAGAGAGGCTTAACTGACTAGCTGCTGTGAGAGAAAGGAATGAAGAGGGGAGGGCTCAGTTGGAGCAGGAAGTCTCCAAAGAGCCAATCAAGAGACCGGAAGGACATAATTTGAAACTGCGGGAAATCCCTAATCTAGTTATGCTAACTAGCAGTCCTTCAGCTGTCCCCTATAGGCTGTTCTTCTTCTTCAAGTAGGTGCACTATAGACCTTGTATATTCCAACACTATCAAGATCACCGTACTCTCCTCTGACTGGCAACAGCTTGCCAGGGTCTCAGGCAGAGGTCTTTCACATCAAGTGCTACCTGGTCCTTCTAACTGGAGATGTCAGGGATTGAACCTGGAACCTTCGGCATACAAAGCAGATGCCGTCCACTGAACTACAGCTCCTCCCCTCATATACTAATTTGTAACATTTTAGGTGATTTATAGTGCTTTCTCGAGCACTTACAAGTCCATGGACTTCAATAAATTCCAAAGGAGGTAAGTCTACTTAGGACAGCTCTGTTAACACTCCAGAAAGGACTACTAACAACATAGAATGCTGAGCTGGGATGGAGGAGGAAGGAAACCCGCAGTCCTCTAACCCGCAGTCTGTCACCCAAGCTTCTACCACGACTAGATGTTGACAGAAGAGAGGGCAAGGCCATGAGAATATCTGCATCAAGTGGAGAGGCTGCGTTTAAAAATGCTGCCTCAACAGTGTTATATACCTGCAGGACTTTATGAGAGTTTTAACTGCTTTACTTCATGTGGGCAATGTGGTACAGGTGGTTCAAATTTTCTACCAATTTGGTGTGGCAAATATTTAACCATCTACTGGAAGAAAAATTGTGGAATGTCATCCCTCCAACCCTCTGCCTGCTAACTTTTCAGTGGCATGCCAACTTTTCATGCTAACTTTTCAGTGACAGTCCAAAGTATTTTGCATTCACTCAGACTTTTGTAAACTATTAAATTTGGGTTAGCCCTCTTATGGTGGTGGAAAGTGCCACCAAATCATAGTGGACTTATGGCAACCATACAGGGGGTTCAAGGCAAGAGGTGTTCAGAGGTGGTTTGCTATTCTCTGCCTCTGCAGAGTGACCCTGGGCTTCCTTGGTGGTCTCCCATCCAAATAGTAACCAGGGCCAACCCTGCTTAGCTTCTGAGAGATCAGGCTAACCTGGGCTACCCTATATTGCTATTTTAAACGCAAAACACTCAGGTTCTTAGATCTGGAGATGGACTGCTTCTCCTGCTAGGTTTTTTTTTTACCATGGATTAATTTTTAATGCTATCATTTGATGATGAGAGTTATCTTCTTTTTTTACTGAGTATGCAGTTACTGTAGGATGATGTAGGATACTGGAGTAGGCACCTCTGGCTTGTGTACCAAACTGTGACATATCAGATGGATTTTCTGCCCAGGCAACCATAAGAACATAAGAGACGCCAATGTTGGGTCAGGCCAAAGGCCCATCTAGTCCAACACTCTCACACAGTGGCCAGAAATACCAGGTGCCATCAGGAGGTCCACCAGTGGGGCCAGGAAATTAGAAGCCCTCCCACTGTTGACCCCCCCCCCCCCAAGCACCAAGAAGACAGAGCATCACTTGCCCCAGAGTCCCTATCTATACCTTGTGGCTAATAGCCACTGATGGACCTCTGCTCCATATGCTTATCTAATTCCCTTTTAAAGCCGTCCATGCTTGTAGCCGCCACCACTTCCTGTGGCAGTGAATTCCATGTGTTAATCACTCTTTGGGTGAAGAAGTACTTCCTTTTATCCATTCTAACCCGACCACTCAGCAATTTCATGGAGTGCCCACGAGTTCTTGTATTGTGAGAAAGAGAGAAAAGTACCTCTTTCTCTACCTGCTCTATCCCATGCATAATCTTATAAACCTCAATCATGTCTCCCCTCAGTCGTCATTTCTCCAAGCTAAAGAGCCCCAAATGCTTTAACCTTTCCTCATAGGGAAAGTGTTCCAATCCTTTTATCATTCAAATTGCCCTTTTCTGCACACAGCGCAGCCAATGGGAGAGCTGGAAAGTGCCAATACGCTGGGCTTTTATATATATGAGTCTCAGAGCAGTTTACAATCCCCTTCCTTTCTCCTCCACACAACAGAAACCCTGTGAGGTAGGTGGGGCTGAGAGAGAACAGCTCTGAAAGAACTTATGACGGATCCAAGGTCAAACCAGCAGCTGCATGTGGAGGAGTGGGGAATCAAATCCAGTTCTCCCAGATTAGAGTCTGCGCTCTTAACCACAAACTGGCTCTCAAAAAATCTCCAGGTATTTCCTCACTCAGAGTCAGCACCCCCTATTATATACAGATTATGCTACTTGTTTTAGTTTGGGCTGCTGCTTTATGTTGTCATTCAATTCACATGATGATTGTATTGTATTTTGCACAATACAAGGTTTTCCCAGAAACTGGCTTGATCAGATTTGGAGAGGTAGGACATACCTACTTCAAATACATTTTAAAAGAATATGCAAAGGAATTCAGTACAGGGCCAAGCGTACTTTTCTTTTTTGCCTTTACAGTTTATGACAACAAAATTTAAAATGCAGGATTTAGCATTTAAGAAGCTTTCTTTTATTTATATATAGCACCAAATTATCTCTCTTAGATGCTCACTGAGGTAGTTCTAAAGGTGACGATCATGTCATTTAATATGATTCATTGGGCTGGGCCTTTTATGCCCTACATATATATACAACATACTCATGCCAGAATAGTGAGTGACTGATGCATGGAATGCAGTCGACCCCCCCCCCCCCGCCACCACAATTCTTAAGCACCCTAGGATAAAAGCTTATTAAACTTGGATTAAGCCTACCACTATTATAGATGTTTTAAAACAATTAGCATTGACATACTTCTAAAAAACTGAACATAGGACCAACTCTGTCGTGAGGCAGAGTGAAGCAGCTCCCTCAGGCAGCAAATTTTGGGCAGAAAAAAATCATATATTATTTTTAAAAATTAAGCCTGGGTTGAATTAGGCATGCTGAAGAAGCCCATTGATTAGGGTTGCCACCTCTAGGTTAGGTTGGGAAATTGGAGGCTGGCTACCCTACCACTAATGTCCATGGCTTTAGGCAAGCCCAGTGCTGTAGAGGATTGGGCCCTCTGTATAACTAATTTATTTTGTGTATGTGTCATTCCTTTCCTTTGTCCAATTAAAGGTCTATGGCTCAGTCTGACATTTCACTTGTACTCTCTATTAGGGATGGGCACGAACCTGAAAATTCCAGTTCGGTTCAGGGTGGCCATAAACCAAACAGAGCTAAAAATGCCCTGAACTGGCAAGTTCGGATCCCCCTTCCCCCTTGGAAGGGGGGGGGGAGCGAAACTGACCAGTCAGCTGTTAGGCTGTTAAGCTGAAATGCTTGGCAGCCATTTCACTGGTCCATTTAACTCCCCACACACACACACTTCGAAGCAGGGGGAAGTGAAAACAACCAGTGAAATGGCTCACAATCATTTAAAGGTAACAGGTCACCTGCAGACCCACGCTGCTCAGCTGTTAGGTTTAAATGGCCCTGTAATGATTCCTTGTTTATGGGTGTGTGTCTCTTTAAAAATGTGGTTACATGTGATAGTCTAGAGTGCTTGAAGAGGCAAGTGTGGTGTGATTGGTGAGTGACAGAGAGGGGGAGGGGTTTTGGAAGTGATCCTGTGTGGATGAATAAGTATGTCTATCAGGAGTGACAATTTGAGGTTTTGACAGTTGAAGAGTGACAGTTGATGAAGACAGTGGTGTTTAGAAGTTAGTTCGTTCGGAAGTCTGTGAGAGAAGCAATCTGTGTGTGTGCAGTTAAGAACAGCTGAGGTTGTTCTGAGAGAATAGTAAAATGTAAATGAAAGTAATCGAAGACAAAGTTTAGGAAAGGCTGTATGTCCTGGAGAGAAACAGTGAACTTACATGACCTTGAGTTAAAGTTACAAAGTTACATGCCAAGATCCCTGACAGTGGAGAGAAAAGTGTGTGAAATACCCAAAGCAATTGTTTAGTATTTACCCATTCCTAGTTACAGTGTTCTACCATATTATTTACGGATTATATCAATAAATCTACTTTTATTTAAAATACCAGTTCTGAAAGAAATACTTCCCAGGACCACATTAGAACCTCGAAAGCCTAAAAACCGACCTACCTACCCAGTGATAGAAATATTATAGTATAAAGGTTTGGAAAGCCTTAAATTTCCTGGTGGCAGCCGGATATACACAGTAAAACAAAACATAAAGAACACTTAAAGTTAAGGGGTCGTCATAGACCCAAATAGCCGAACTGGACAAAAGTCCAGTAAATGTTCGGGGGCTCCAATCCAGGCCAAGTTTGTGCTGAATTTTGGCTTGTGAACCATCCTTACTCTATGTATTTCCCAAAAGACAAAAGGAGTAAAAAAAAAGAAGAAGAAGAAGTTGCAGCATTCAAAGTTATATTAGGATTTTGATCTGAGAGTAGGAAGGGGACCATCCTGCTTGGATTAGGGTTGTAGAAATTCACCAACCATGGTAGAATAAAACAACATCTGAAGTTATAATATAGAGGACTTTCCAATAAAAGATGAGAGATTGTATCTATTTTAGCAACAGAGGAAGAACAAATTCTGTCAGAGTAGGGAAGATGCAAAATTGGCCTCTCATAACCCCCACTGAATGGTCATTCTTTCTAGCAAGAATAAAAGCCCTAAGAAGACCAGGTGAAGTTAGATGAAAAGAATAGGAGGGAAGAGAATCAGGGGGTAATATTCCAAAATATTGTGATGTCAAGCACAAAGCACTTGTCAAGCACAAAGAATAGACCTATTATAATCAATCTGCCTGATCCATTTTAAATCCATTGTAATTCAGCGAGCCACAGTTCCTAGACAGATTCTGTAGTAAAACCAATAGCCAACAATTTCTTGTCCATGATCGTAAACCAAGATTGATTTATAAGAATCCTCCCTCATGAGGCCAGATAGCCATTAACAGAAAAGAGTAGCTTTAGGCACAAATTAAATGCAAGTATCCATGCTGCGGTGGCTCAAGTGGTTAAGACGCTGAACTGCAGGCTGTGGAAGGTCAGTAGTTCAGTAGTTCAAGACCCGAGTGCCGCATGACGGAGTGCGCTCCCGTCTCTAGTTCCAGCTCCTGCCAACCTAGCAGTTCGAAAGCAAGAAATTGCAAGTAGATAAATAGGTGTACCACTTCAGTGGGAAGGTAACAGCGTTCCGTGCGCCTTTGTGTTTAGTCATGCCGGCCACATGACCACGGAAACGTCTTTGGACAGCGCTAGCTCTTCGGCTTTGAAACGGAGATGAGCACCGCAACCCTAGAGTCGGATTTGACTGGCTTTCAAGCAAGGGAACCTTTAGCTTTATCCATGCCCTAGCCTCCAATGATGGCTGACCAAATTCAGTGTACAAAGCCACACCAGCAACACAGCATAGTATATTTAATAGCTTCCTAAGGAAGCAAAGACATGGGAAATCAATAGATTTTGTGACCATATTAATTCTTTTTGCCATCCCATATAAAACAATAGGGATTACCTTTAGATTAAAAATTTGAATAGCCCCTGGGACATATCTCTTTCC
>NW_015171518.1:761640-765566 GCF_001447785.1 Gekko japonicus
TGACATGTGCCATTATATTCTGCTCAGAAGGGTTGCCAACTCCTGCTTGAGAAATTCCTGGCGATTTGAGGGCAGCCCCTGGGTGGGGCAGAGTCTGGGAAGGAGAAAGAGCACAGTGGGAATGTGGTGCCATAGGTCATGCCCTCCACAGCTGCCGCTTCCTCCTGGGAACCTATCTCTGTCGTCTGGAGATCAGTTGTAATTCTGGGAGAACTCCAGGCCCTACCTGGAGGTTCTTAAACCTGGTAAAATATATTGATGTTTGGTTGTAAAACTGATTCAGTGACTGTTATGACAAAGAATTGCAATATAGACAAAAGGGCTTATATTACGACACCTTGGCCTAGTAATAGACACGCTTGTGGTGTTTCTAGGGTTGCCAACCTCCAGGTGGTGGCTGAAGATCTCTTGGGATTACAATTAATCTCCAAGCCACAGGTCACCTGGGAAAAATGGGCATTTTGGAAGGCAGACTCTATGGCATTATACCCCATTAAAGCCCCTGCCCTCCCCATACCCTGCCCTCCCCAGGCTCCACCCCCAAAATCTCCAGGTATTTCCCAGCCCGGAGCTGGCAACCCTAGTACTGTTTCTTAGGGGTGGAGAGGGCCAGCTGTGCACTTGCAAGGTGAGGGCAATGTGCACATTTCCTGAATCAGATGCCAAAATAATATTTTGGGCAGCCCTTGGTAAGTTCGACTAAAGTGCAATTCAAGTAACGTCTTGTTTTTAAATAGGGTTGCCAGGCTGTGCCAGGCTGGCAACCAGCCAGCATACAGGGGGCTAGGGACATGGAGGGTTGCTGTGGGCAATGGTGTGACATCACTTCTGGGACAAACCCAGAAGTGATGTCAGTCCTCTCTAGGAATTGCTAGAAACTCTAAGATAAAGCCACTGAGTTTTCAGCAATTCCTAAAGATGTCACTTATAGTAATAATATTTTCTCCCATCAGCCACTAGAGTGCCGGCGGACAATGGCTGCTGGCATTTAATAGCCCTTATGTGTAAAATATTACATTCTTTCTTTCTTTTTTAGAGAATTCATAGATTGCTAACAAGGACACACTTTCCATGCAGTCCTAATAATATATGGACTGATGCAGAACATCCTCTATATAAGTAGGCTCAGGTTTTGGCAGCTGATAAACAAGCCCTATTATAATATTCCTTCTATGTTAGTAATACAGGGTGGATTGTTCTCTGAAGAGGTATATTGCTACATGTACAACAGTTCCAATTGTTTTAATGGATAGAACTGGATAAAGATGCTTTATGAAATGAGCAATACATATAAAATGGTGAGTACACACTACAGTGAAGAGCTCTCCCTCTTTTGCATATTCATGTAACTTCCTTTTAAGTAGCACATTAATATCTTTCATGAATTATATCAGCAAAGCTTCAAATATCATGTAGGCAAAGCATGTAGAATGTATATGTGAGTAAAGGGTAGGCAGGGCAGCATCAGTATTAATAACAATAGTTTGCACTCATTAAATGTCTTTGATCTGATGATCTCACGTTCTTCATAAAGTGAGCAACTGTTAATATCCCCACTTTAGAGAGAGGCATACTGAGGCATATGGAAGTAAGCAAGTTGCTTGCGGACATACCAAGTCGGAACTAGCAACTTTAGAACTAGCAGCTTCAAGAATCCTGACTCCAAGTCTCTAATTAATCCCATTAGACAATATTTGTTTTCTCAATAAAGAAACTCATTGCATGTCTATTACTGAGGCACAGTTCTTGAGCAGGAGGCTTATTCTATACACAACTAGAGACATCCATGCTGGCTATAATAAAGGTAAAGGTTTCCCTTGCTCAAAAGCCAGTTGAATCCAACTCTAGGGGGCAGTGCTCATCTCTATTTCCAAGCCGAAGAGCCAGCACTGTCTGAAGACTTCTCCATGGTTATGTGGCTGACATGACTAGATGCTGAGGTGCACGGAATGCTGTTACCTTCCCACCTAAGTGGTACCTATTTATCTACTTGCAATTTCTTGCTTTTGAACTGCTAGCTTGGCAGGAGCTGGGATCAGAGACGGGAGCTCACTCCATCACGTGGCATTAGGGTCTTGAACTGCCGAACTACCGACTTTCTGGTTTGCAGTTCAGCATCTTAACCTCTGAGCCACCGTGGCCCGCTGGCTATATTAGCATCCATTAAACATTACACATTGATGCCACCAAAGTCACCAGAATTATACCTGGTTAATTAAAAAGAGAACACTAAATACCTGGTTAATGAAAAGTCAATATTTTGATCTCTGAAGAATATGTTAAATTATAGCTTAGAACAATTGTTTCCAAATGATGAGTTGCAACCCATTAAGATCTTACAGTATGTTTTATTTAAATAGTATTTTTATTGATTTTTACAAAAAGAAGACAAACCACGACAATATACAGACATCTACAAACACATAAAAAAGAAGACCGCCATATCTTATCATAACAGCAACACAAAATTCTAACATAACTAAGTGGTTCCACATTTCCCAACAACACATCTCAGATCACTTTTCTAAGTGTATTTCTAGATATATGAAACAAAGGGGGGGGAACCCAAAACTTGAAAATCAAATTCAAATACTTCCTTTTTATCTGTCTATAATTAATAGCAACATTTCAACAACAGCAACAACAAAAAAGAAAAAAGAACAAACAAAATAATATTAACTATTATTAGATTATTCTGATTTCTTATCTCATCTCAATTAACATTTATAAAGTTACCAACATTCACTTTACCTCTAACTTTATCTTTCTTTCCTGCTTCCTTAGCCAACTTATCACTCCTTAACATTGCATTATACTGTATAATTTCTTACTTATACTCTTATGACCATTATCTAATATATAGCATTTTATAACCATTACCTACTTATTTACCCTATTTCTTAATAGGTTAATTTACCAACTTGCCGCAAACCAAACCAAAGGAAACCTCCAAAATTCTTAGCTTAAATATTCAAGCTTCTTCTCTTCATATTATTACAAAGTATCATACACTAATGCCTCATTTACTCCAAACCAACTAAAAGAAAAACAAAAACTAACAACTGTTTATAACCATGGGCTTAAAAATAAACTAACAGTTTTATAAACATACTAGGAAAAAGGTTCGTTGTGGAAATAAATACAACGACCTCTAGAAAGAGGCTCTGGGTGGGTGCCCCGGCCTTGGACACTCAGTGTCAATTTGCTGTGGTGACCTCAGCAGGGTATAATGACACTGAGTCCACCATTTTCTCCAGAGGAACTGATCTCTGCAACCTACAACCTAATTGTAATTTTGAGTGATCTCCAGCCCTCACCTGGAGATTGGCAACGATGGTTCCCCAGAAGGGAATAGTTGGTTTGGATGGTGGAGTCTATGGCTTTGTACCTGTCCGAGGTCCCACGACTCCTGAAACCTCACCCTCTCCAGGCTCCATCCCTCACATCTCCAGGAATTTCCCACCTGGAGTTGGCAACCCTATCTCCTTCCCAGCCAATCATCAACTGACCTTTATTTCCCCCTGACTCGTCAGCTTTCCACCCCCCCAAACACCTGCAGCATCTCCCGTGCTCTGAGGCCCTGACTGCTACGTCACATTGGCTGTCATACGGGGGCCACCTCAGCAGCATATCAGGATACAGAGCCCACCATTTTCTCCAGGGGAACTGATCTCTGCCATCTGGAAAGCAGTTGTAATTCTGAGGGATCTCCAGCCCTCACCTGGATATTGGACACATTTTACCTCAGAACAGCAAACTGTTTAGAATGTTAGAGGCAAAAGCCAATCAAGTCGCATATGTGAATGACCTCTGTGTTCCGAGGCAAAGGCAAATGAGGCTGCATATGCAAATAACCTCTGTGTTCTGACTGGCTATGGGGGGAGAGGAACAGCAAACTGTTTAGAATGTTGGAGGTGAGACTCAAA
>NW_015171518.1:765843-769289 GCF_001447785.1 Gekko japonicus
ACCCCTGGTACTAAGAAATAGCTATTTTAACTTGCCAAACTTGAGGATGTATTAGCTACTTTACAGAAATTGTTAGTAACCTTATTTGCCCATTTTAAACATCACCCATTATACAATAAATCCATTGTATACACAGAGTCCCACAGTTCCTATCTAAAGAACATCTATTTTTCATCTTTCCTTTAACCCATAATTTATACTAAACTACTTTATAATAAGGAGCTGCGGTGGCTCAAGTGGTTAAGACGCTGAACTGCAGGCTGTGGAAGGTCAGTAGTTCAGCAGTGCGAGACCCAAGTTGCCGCATGACGGAGTGAGCTCCCGTCTCTAGTTCCAGCTCCTGCCAACCTAGCAGTTCGAAAGCAAGAAATTGCAAGTAGATAAATAGGTACTACTTCGGTGGGAAGGTAACAGTGTTCCGTGCGCACTGGTGTTTAATCATGCTGGCCACATGACCACGGAAACGTCTTCTGACAGTGCTGGCTCTTCGGCTTTGAAACGGAGATGAGCACCGCAACCCTAGAGTCGGACTCGACTGGCTTTTGAGCAAGGGAACCTTTACCTTTAACTTTTTACTTTATAATATGCTAATCTTTTCTTGATTTTCTGCATCCTTTTTTTCTTTACAACCATGCATAGGTGTCTTCTCTCTTTAAATACATGAACTTCCATTTCCATTTGTTCCCTCCTACAATTCAAGTGCAAAAGGGAGAGATTCCGTCCAGTGTTCTTTGGTTTTTTTAATTATTTCTTTCATGCTTGTCATGCTTCCTTGTACCGGGCTTTAATTTTGCCTTAACAAGTTTAGCCTTTTTTTTTTTCATACAACTTTTATTATGGATTAACAATTTCAACATTTATACATCTAACATCAAATCCATTTCTCCTAACTCCTCCCCCCCCCTGTTGTTGGCTTCCCGCAATGCTTTTTGTTGGGTAGGTACTCCTAAGAATTTCCTTTCCTCGCCTCCACAAAATTTTCCAAAGGTTCTTCGAAGTATGGCGTTCGTACACTGAGTTTCTCAAATCCTGTCTTACATAGTGCCAATGTTTCCTGCACAGTGGTGCTTTGCCTGCTGGTCTCGTCTTCCACAGTATACTGCTGGGGCTGTGATTGATTCCCCTCTTTCCCCCCATCACAATCCACAAATAAGTTCTGAGGTTTCTCCAATAAACTCTTACAAGCCTCATTAAACACGCTTCGAAATTCATCTAGCAATAGCAATAGCTCTTTAAATTGCTCCACAATAAATTGGCCAATCTCCAAATTTTCTACATCCTGTCCTTCCTCCATGTCCATGCTGTTTGTTTCATTGCTCATTTTTCTTATTTCTTTTAAATTAGCCACTGTAACTCAGGATAATTATTAAGAAGAAAGCCGTGGCAACAATTCAAATATCCTGGAAACGGCATTTTAAAGTTCAGTTTAAATGAGTAAAGTTATCTTCTTACCTCCATAAATCACTCAGACAAACTTCGTTCTCCTTTATCACTGCGGCCACTTTTCCAATTTTAGGAGAAGAAGGGAAAAAATTCAAAAGGGGTATTTTAACACAGTTAAACGCCTTGTTATGGTTGAAATACACTTGGTCTTCCTATAAACCCTATCTTCTTCGTTCTTGTTATAATTCTTGTCATGTTAGAAAAATAGTTGGGCTTTAAAACGGCTGGCTGCAGCTATGCAAAAACATGGCAACCATGTTTTTGCTCCGTCGATCGCTCCTGCATCAAGGCAAAAACGGCCTCTCCCACACACTTCCCATGTGTGTGGGTGGCCAAAAACAAGCCTCTTGCTATCTGCTCTCCCTCCGAGAGAGCAGGCAAAGCTCACCCTGACTGGGAAGGCTGGGGAGCTTCAAAAGGAATGAAAAGAGGTTCGGGCGGCTCGGGAGCCTCCTGAAAAAACCGCCCGTCGCCACGCCACACCGGAACAGGAACCTGACCCGATCTTACAGTATGTTTTTGAGTGGGTTGAGTGGGAAAACAGCAATGACTGTTGCCTGCTACCAAAGGGTAGGGTTGCCAGTCTCCAGGTGGAGCCTGGAGATCTCCCACTTTTACAACTGATCTCCAGCTGACAGAGATCAGTTCCCCTGGAGAAAATGGCTGCTTTGAAGGGTGGACTCTATGGCATTGTGCCATGCTGAGGCCCCTCCCCTCCCCAAACCCCGCCCTCTCCCAGATCCACTCCCAAAGTCTCCAGGTATTTTCCAACCGAGACTTGTCAAGCCTACTGGAGAGTGTTTTGGGGTGGGGACATGAGGGAGCACTAGCAGCATGGGTACCATGACTCCACTTCCAGGAAAAACCAGAAGTAATCACAAATCACTATAGGAATTGCGAGAAACCCTACAGCAATGTACCATTGCTTCTGGATTTCCCCCAGAACTGACATTATGGCATTAGTGGCACCAGCATTTACATTTTTCTCCCACCACTACTCAGTGTGACAGCAGGCAAGGAAGGTTGCTGGCGGGAGCCCTTTTACCACAGAAGGAGGCTTGGCAACCCAAGTTGGAGACTACACATCTGGGTACTAAGAACAGTCATTAAGAGCAAGGTTGTGATTCAGGATCAGTTTTCACCAACACATCTCCTTAGTGTATTGCTTTTAAACCACTTAAAATGCACATTAATTTTTTCCCTAAACAAAACTGATGAGAGCTACTTTTCACAAATAAGACTGAGGCACCCAGCGCCGTTGGGTGCTTGTGCGCATCCCGTGGAGACTTGGAAAAAAAACCCTTTTCACGACCGGACATGGGTGGGCGCCGGATGCCACGAACTACCACTGGAAACGTGATCAGACGCCCGCCCTTGCCCCGCGGTTTCCGGAAACTAGTACCTTGGAAGTACTAGTTTTTTACGGCGCATCTTCAGCGGGAAGCCTCAGGTAAGCCACGGGAGCTCTACGCTTCCCAGATGTTGCGGTTTGATCGCGCCCGGAAAATCCGCCTATCTTCTGTCTCTGTAGCGTGGCTAATGCTCCGTGTGACCGCAGCCTTAGAAGTTCATTCAGAGCAGTTCTCAAAAGAGCTCTTTCAGCCCCACCTACTTCACAGGGTGTCTGTTGTGGGAAGGGGAAGGAGATTGTAAACTGCTCTGAGACTCCTTTGGGTAATGAAGGGTGGGATATAAATCCAGTCTTCTCCTCCTCTTCCTAGGAAGTGTACAACTGTAACATCACTAACATAAAACTAGATAAAACAAACTCATTAAGATATAGAATCAGGGGTCTTTTCCTAGAAAAAGAGCTACAGGAGCTCATTAACATATGGTATGCTAATGAGCTACTAGGCTATTAGCATAATAGCTCATTAGTATATGAAACACCCCCTGACATCACCGGAAGTGATGTCAGAAGGGGGAGCAAAAGGGGGGGGAAGGCATCTTCAAAAGCCTTCCCTTCCCTGGGGGGGGGGGCGAGGATGACTACTGGGTGTGGA
>NW_015171518.1:769416-779811 GCF_001447785.1 Gekko japonicus
GAGCGAGAGGGGAAGACGGAGGCAAAGAGGAAAAGGAGAGAATGAAAGGAGGGAAAGAAAGAGGGCAAAGAGATGCCAGAAGCCAGCATCAGGAGCAGATAAAGTCACACGTTGGGGGGGGGGGAATACAACGTTCAGTCCCACTTCAACAAATTGGCCTTGGGACTTGCAGCCAGGAACAAGTGTCTAGACATGCTGAACAGCAGTTCAATTTACTAGTAATTATAAACATATTTCATTGCATAAGTAGCGTGAGAACACATCCCCCCACCTAAATCTATAAAACTAGAGGAACAATTGGTCTGTCCAGGGTCTCAAAAGACTACAAGGAGACTAGGGTTACATTGCCTGTAATTAAAATTACTGGGCTGTCTGGAAAAGTCTGCTTATAGAGAATAAACAAGAGAGTTAGCAATTTCAGACAACAAATGAATAGTGTCTGTTCCTATGATCTGCTACTGCACATGCTTTTATTGCTTGTTTTATTATGTCTCTGTAAAAAAGAAAATGTGTGGTTTCCAGCATTTTCACCTATTTTCCTTTTATATTAATAGAGATGTACGTATTTTTGTTGTTTTCTTCTGGATGGATTGAAAGGGCTAATGAGGTTATAAAGCATGAGCATGGATTGGGAATAATGGGAACACAAGGTGTGGTCTTCATGTGCCATAAAACAATGTCTCTTTGTCAGCATTTTAAATGAAAACTAATTTTAGTTACTTTTAGCACATAGGGGAACGAAATATATAGTGTTTACAAAGCACATCAACCCCATACATGATAACCACTAAGTATTTAAGTATTGAATTATTATTAAATGAGTAGCACTAAGTATTTCATTAAATTATTATTAAATTAATATTAAATTATTAATTCTTAAGGGAAAGATCTTAATTCCTTATAGGTTCCATATAGGTGATGCAGTGATCACACAAATACTTAAATTGGAAAAAATTAACATGAAACCACCATGGTTGTACAACATTTATTTATTTATTTATTTATTACTTCGATTTGATATACCGCCCTAACCCCCGTGGGGGTCTCTCTCTGGGCGGTTTACATGTGGGGTGCTAGTCACATTGAGCCCTAACTAAGGCCACATTGATTCTATGGGTGGGGCTGCCTACCGGCACCCAGGAGGAGACTGATGTCTCTTCGGTTCGGCTGTTATTTTTCGGCTCCATTCCCGGCAGCTAGCTGTTCTTTTCCTGGTGCTTAGGCAGTCAGGCGGTCTGATACACAGGTGACGTCCTCCTCCGGTCTGGCTGCGTCCTTCAGGCTCCGCCACGCCTTTGGATGACGTCACTGTGCCTCCACATCAGCTGTTAAAGTTCTTTTCGTAGAGCAGTCTTATTGAAATAAGTAATAAGTGATTTAAGGATCAAACCCTGGTATCTGCAACCTAAACCAAGGGCCCACAAACTTGTTGAGGCTGTAGGCTTTTTGGAATTTTGAGACACTTTAGTGGAAAATGTGATGAAATGACACTGCACACACAAGGGTCTGTGTAAGAATTTTCTGCTTTGCTTTGTGAAAATTGGGCTTACACTCTGTGAATGCTCAGGGGTTAAGCTCAAAGTGAGAACAGAAGAGACTGAATTAATATCCCACCCTTCACTTGAAGTCTCAAGAGCAGTTTACAATCTCTTTTCCCTTCCCCTCCCCACAACAGACACCCTGTGAGGTAGGTGGAGCAGAGAGCTCTTTCCAGAACTGCCCTTGAGAGGACAGCTCTGAAAGAACTTATGACTGACCCAAGGTCACACCAGCAGCTGCATGTAGAGGAGTGGGAATCAACCCTGGTTCTCCCAGATTAGAGTCCACACTCCTAACCACTACACCAAACTGGCTCTGAGATCATTCTGTTAACACCTCCCATTTTTCCATCTAATCTTCACATTAGGTAAAGGTAAAGGTTTCCCTTGCTCGAAAGCCAGTTGAATCCAACTCTAGGGATGCAGTGCTTATTTCATTTTCCAAGCCGAAGAGCCAACGCTGTCCGAAGACATTTACAGGGTCATGTGGCCGGCATGACTAGATGCTGAGGCGCACAGAATGCTGTTACCTTCCCACCAAAGTGGTACCTATTTATCTACTTGCAATTTCTTGCTTTCTAACATATCTTGATGTGGGGATAGACAACAGAACAAAAAAAATTTTTCCTGTGGCACCAGGACCTGCAAATCATCAATGATGTCTCGGGGAACCTCCTGGAAGCTAGTGATTTTTCAGGTAGGGTGGGAGGGGCCCGAAAGGGTTTAAACACTGACCTATGGCAATTTTATATGGGAATATGGGGAGAAAGGTAACAGTCAGATCTACATGAATCCTCATGAATTCATATGATTTTTACATTGAAACGAAATAAAACTACCATCATATTGTAGGCCATGTGTTAGTCTATAGTTGTTGTTGTTCAGTTGCACAGTCGAGTCCGACTCTTCGCGACCCCAGGCCTTCCGGTCTTCCGCCGTCCTCTGAAGTTTGCTCAACTTCATGTTCGTTGCATCTATGACACTGTCTAACCATCTCATCCTTTGCCGTCCTCCTCTTCTTTGACCTTCAATCTTTCCCAGCATCAGGGTCTTCTCCAGTGAGTGCTCCCTTCTCATTTGGTGGCCAAAGTATTTGAGCTTCAGTTTCATTATCTGGCCTTCCAGGGAACAGTTAGGGTTGATTTCTTTTAGGATTGACTGATTTGATCTTCTTGCAGTCCAGGGGACTCTCAAGAGTCTTCTCCGGCACCATAGTTCAAAAGAATCTATTCTTCGGCACTCGGCCTTCCTTATAGTCCAACTCTCGCAGCCATACATGACTACCGGGAATACCATTGCTTTGACCATGCGGACCTTTGTTGGCAGGGTGATGTCTCTACTTTTTATCATGCTGTTTAGGTTCGCCATCGCTTTCCTCCCAAGGAGCAGGCGTCTTTTAATTTCATGGCTGCTGTCACAGTCTGCGGTGATCTGGGATCCCAGGAACGTGAAGTCTGTCACTACTTCCACAACTTCCCCATCTATTTGCCAAGGAGTGATGGGGCCGGATGCCATGATCTTAGTTTTTTTGATGTTGAGCTTCAAGCCCACTTTTGCGCTCTCCTCTTTCATACTAAGCAAGAGACTCTTAAGGTCCTCTTCACTTTCTGCCATTAGAGTGGTATTGTCTGCACATCTGAGGTTGTTGATCTTTTCCCCAGCAATCTTAATTCCCGCTTGTGATTCATCCAGGCCAGCATTTCGCATGATGTACTCTGCATATATATTAAATAGTCTATAGGGGGCACCACAAAAATCAGGCATCCACAGATTCGTGGCATCACAACAGCGCAAACACATGATTCCAAAGCACAGATCCTCATAAATTCATATGATTTTTACGCTGAAACAAAATAAAACCAAGGCCACCCCCCCGGGGGCTCAGAGAGGCGGGGGACGTTTTGCGCCTCCCCCCCATTGCCACTGCCGTTACCTCTGCTGCCGCCGCGGCAGCCATAACTTTTTAAAGAGTCCCTAACAAGACCTGGGGGAGCCAGAATGACCTCTCGCGCATCACACGCTGCCGTTACCGCTGCTGCCGCCGCCG
This sequence comes from Gekko japonicus, assembly GCF_001447785.1. Classification (NCBI taxonomy): domain Eukaryota; kingdom Metazoa; phylum Chordata; class Lepidosauria; order Squamata; family Gekkonidae; genus Gekko; species Gekko japonicus. Next base: position 773,002 of record NW_015171518.1, read on the forward strand.
CCGCCGGCCGCCATAACTTTTTTAAGAGCCCCTAACAAGACCCCCCACACACACCTTGTACGCAGACACGTGCTTTTGCCACTCAAGGTTCCAAATATAACCGGAAGAACTAGGGCGTGTATATGGGGATGACTCCAGCCTTTTTCTATGACTTCCCCCTTATCGTTTGCTCACACGCAATCTATTTTCTCTATACCAATCATAGAGCAACAGGGGTTTTGTGTGTGTTTGTTTATTCCAAATTGACAGTTGGAGAGGAGATAGAGGCGGTGTGCGTGCACACGAAAGCTTATACCTTGACTAAAACTTTGTTGGTCTTCAAAGTGCCCCCGGAGTCGAACTTTGTTTCGGTATATATGAGTATCCGCATAAAAACCTGCTTTCTTTAAAAAACAACAACAACAACAACAGCGTTTCTTCTGTTGGGCGCAGGCGCGCGATTTGGCAGTTGTTTGGCCTATAGCCCTAAACGTAGGAATTCCGGTCGCTGACGTTCACCGGAAACTATTTTTTTTGCGCCTGCGTCATCGTGTGAGCGAGTAGTGAATGACCCCGGAAGAAAACGGATGGTGGCGTAAGGTCAGTGACTGAGAAGGCGGCATGGCGGAGAAGCTGGGGAAAGGGAGAACGAGTCAGAAGGCGCAGCACAATGCAGAAAAAGCGGAGGCGGTTGCGAGCCCTGGGGAAGGTCAAGGCGCGCCCGTCCAGCCGGACCAGGTCCTCTTCCCACCGTCTTTCAGCGTCTCCGAAATCAAGAACAAGCAGCGGCGTCATTTCATGTTTCTGCGCTGGAAGCAGCAGCAGAGGAAGGTGCGAGGGAGGAGGAAGAGCTCTCGCTTTGGCTTTATTAAGCTCGGGGATCTATTGCTAGTGTGTGGGCGGGTGGAGATGTGGGGTGTGTAATGAAATGGTGCACGTGGAAAGTGATGCGATACACTCCAACCTGTTTACGAGGATGGCCCTCCTCTCTGCTAAAACAGTCTCCTGAGTTTTTGCCTTTGGGGTGGCTGGTGTAGTTGAGTTTTTTTTTTTAAAAAATTGATTCCTAATTTTCGGAGCTCTGCTCTTTGACTCATCTGGTATGAGAAGTGGAATGTTGCAGGCATACTTTTGTTTTCATCAGCAAAATGTCTGAGGATGTTGGAAAATGCTAATAAGTTGCAGAGTGTAATAAGGCAGTGTACCATGTGTGCCAGTTTGCTGATTTTGAGAAGAGAAACCCATAAACTTTGCAGAGAAACATTGTGTACCCTTCTGGAGTCTTTGTGAGAACGAGGTAGTGTGTGTTGTATTGAACGTCGATTGAGGATACATTGGTTAAAATACTCATTTAGATGAAAAGTTTATTGTGTGTCCAGTGCTCGCAGCCTAATCAACAGGGTGAGTGTAGGAAGAAAATGAGATGAACTCAAGGAGTTCCTTGAAAGAAAGGTGAAATTCTGATGCAGTTTATTCTCCTACATATACACTGGAAGGTACACTTAGATTACAGTCCAGTAGTAGCTCCATAGAGACCAACAAGAGCTTCATGTATAAGCATTTGAGAGTCAAAGCTCCCTTCATCAGACACTAGTAGGATGAGAGCTTTGATTCTCAAAAGCTTACACCCTGAAACTCCTGTTGGTCTCTGAAGTGCTACTGGACTCCAGTCTGACTGTTCTGCTGCCAACCAATATGGATATCCTCTGAAACATGGTAGGTAATAGCTGTTTGTTGCAACAGATATTAGTGGGAAACATCAGACTAAAAGGTTAAGTATCACTGATTATACAATGCTAATAAATGGTTATGTCTCTAATCTGAGAACTGTTTATAACCCGATGAAAATTACTTATGCAATGCTAAGTAAAAGTCTAGTAGTGCCTTAAAAGACTAGCAAAACTTATTCCAGTGCAAGCTTTTATGAGTAAGAGCTCACTTCATCAGATGCATGAAGTGTACCTTTATAGGAAAGTTACTTAGACATATTTAATGTTACAAATAGAAAGGTGGAAGTGAGGAGATGCATGTGATGAAGTGACTGAGCTGTGTATGGACCGTGTAGCCATTTGTAGACAAATATATGACTTTCTCAGTTCTGCAGCTTGTTGATATATTTTGTTCTCTTTTTTTCCTTCTCCCAGGAGAAATTAGCCATCAAGAAAAAGCGAAAAAAGGAGCGAGAAGCCCTTGGAGACAAGGTAGAAATGTAGGGTTAGGGACTGAGTTGATTAATGTGTTCTTAATTAACATAAGGGCCGTTAACTGATTTGTACTTAGTTCCCAGTATGCTACAGTTCATTTATGTTCTCTTGCATTCAAAGTATTAGGGTTAGGTTACTGTTTCTTGCAGTACATGATACTGGGAACTTCACAATACTAGGTGGAATGCCATTGACTGTGTGATTGTGGGGACTCAGTAGCCAATTGTGTTGTGTTATCAGATTGCTAATGATGTAGTAAATGCGGGTATGTATCTTTCACCCTTTTCCCCTTATGTGTCATATGGCTACAATGAATGTAATTGGTGGTAGCAGGAACATAGCACACTGGCTCTTGTCTAGAGAGAGGAAGAACAAAGGGGCTGGAACTGTTACTTTTTCCTTTTCTGCACATACAGCTCTGCAGGGGAAAACGGTTTACATCATTCCCTTGTCCTCCCTTCTCCAGCCCGCCAGTCCCTGCATAACTGTTCTCTACACGGATTGTGTGACCCCAGGATATATGCCAGTATATGTGAAGTGTTTTGAGAAGTTAAAATGTGTGGTGTAACCTCAGTGGCTTTTTTATGTATTGTAGAAGTGTTCAAGATGTTACATATCTCTTGAGGTATAGATTTTGGAGTATGACCATTGCAGTTTGCTAGTGATAGTGCGCAACGTTATAAATGTCTCTTTATTTAAAAGCTATCAAAACCCAGTAGTCAGAACTAAAATTATCTGAATGCAAAACTGTTTTCTCCCTAAAAGCTGGATGCATTGCAGTGTGACCTTACTTATCTGAAGAGTTTGGCATCGTTAGTATTAAGGCTGTATGTTTTGATCTTGCTGCCAGTAGGTGATATAAATAGAACAGTTAATTGATAGAAATAAAGAGCATATTCATTCATTTACTAATAACCTCTTATTTCTTAAAGGCACCACCAAAGCCAGTACCAAAGACCATTGAAAACCAGCGGGTGTATGATGAAACCACAGTAGATCCCAATGATGAAGAGGTAGCTATTTGAAAAACTATAGCATTCCTTAAAATGTGCTCAGGATGGATAAAATCTTTTTGAAGATTTTTTTTGCTATGATTTTGCACACATTTAAAATTTCCAAATAACAGCCATTGTTTGTAAGATTTTATTTATTTATTTGATTCATACCCTGCCCTCCCCACCAAAGCAGGCTCAGAGGGGCTTACAGACCCAATGGTATCATACAAAATTAAAACAGTAAAACAAATTAAAATAATAAAACAGCTTGTAAAGTGCTACAATTGTGCGATGGTGGAGTAACCATCCTTAATAATCACAGAGGGGGATCTAGTCAGCAATAGATATGAGGCTGGTGTCTGGTTCCTTAATATATAGTTCACTAACATGGGCACAGATGTTAAACGCATGCACAGGAGCAGACAGCCAAGGATGAATTGCAGGGCACAGGTTCCTCAGTCAATGTTGGACTATTAGATGCGGTGCCTCAATCAAATGCTTGGTGGAAGAGCTCAGTCTTACAGGCCCTGCAGAATTGTAATAAATCCCGCAGGGGCCTGATGTCCTTAGGGAGCTCATTCCACCAAAGCAAGGCTGCTACCAAGAAATTTCTAGCCTTAGTTGTGGCCAGCCTGGCATCCTTTGGGCCCGGGGGGAACAAGATTTGGTGACCCTGACCATCGTACTCTCTAGGGAACGTGGGGAAAGGCGGTCCCTCAGGTATGCAGGCCCCTGGCCATATATGGCTTTATAGGTAACAACCACCACCTTGAAGCGAACCCCAATAACAGCCTAGCCGCTGCAGTCTGCACTAGCTGTAGCTTCCGGATTTGGGGAAAGGGCAGCCCCATGGAGAGAGCATTACAGTAATCCAATCTCGAGGTGACCATTGTGTGGATCACTGTTGACAAGTCACTGCGTTCAAGGAAGGGAACCAGCTGCCTAATCAGCTGAAGATGGTAAAAGGCCGACTTGACAGTGGCTGCTACCTGGGCTTCCATCATTAAGGAGGCATCCAAGAGCACTCCCAAACTCCTAACCTCTGACGTTGGCACCAATGGTGACCCATCGAAGGTTGGGAGTGAGATCCCTAACCCCAGACCACAACAGACCATCTTCGACGGATTCAGTTCTTGTTTCCTATTCTGTTGCACACTACAAAGAATCACAGAAATCATGGAGTGCTCTTATATTAAGACACTCAAGCCAGTGAGGCTCATTTCTTAATAAATGGCAAGATTTCAAAGCTTTTGATTTAGAAAATTTAAAAATTGCTTTTGTTCTCAGAGTTCTTGAGAACTTCTCTGAATATGCAAACCAGAAAGAAATTTAAAGCATCTGAGCCACCATGCAACTTAATAGCTAAAATATGCCATCCCAAGTTTATTAAGTAGTAAACATATGTAACTAGTGGAGACAATTGGGCCTCAGTGCTACAAAATGTACAGTTCACAAAATTGAAGTCTTTGCTTCTTTTTAAAACACCATTTAATATGGCTTTATCTAATCATTGTTTCTAGGTTGCTTTGGATGAAGCCACAGATGAATTTGCCCCCTACTTCAACAGACAGACCGTTCCAAAGATTCTTATTACAACTTCTGACAGGCCCCGAGGGGTAAAAATACATTCTTTAAACTGGTGGTAAAAGTGTTCTATATTTTGCAGTTGGAATATTGTGAGGTGGAGACTACTTTTGTTTAAATGGCTTTCATTTTCAAATTAGGATAGGTTTGTCTGTAACTGCTGTTTGGCACTTAAGTCTTTCCTGCAAGTTGCAGAAAACACAGCACAGGAATTTGCGAAGTCTGTCTTCGGACAAGGGCTAGCATTTCTAGTTCAGCAGCACAGCTCTTGTGTCTAACATGTCGTACAGATAAAAGTATATGCTGCCACAGAAATATCCATAACCTTAAAGTATGCATATCCTCTTCATAAGAGTTACATTGCACTATGTTCGATGAACAGCAGTCTTTTTAGCAGCAGTTGTGGTTTTGTTGGAAGACATTTGGTGCCAACAGGTTTTAACTGAATACTTAAATGAATCAGTAGTGGAGTTGCCATGACGATTGCCATGATGATTCATCCATTGCATTATCAGAATATGTGTTCTGTATAAACTCTTATTGCAGAAAACGGTGAGATTCTGTGAACAGTTATCAAAGTGCATTCCAAATTCACACGTTTACTATCGAAGAGGCCTGGCTCTTAAAAGAATTATTCCACAGTGTATGTCGAGGGACTTCACAGACCTGATTGTTATCAACGAAGATCGAAAAATACCAAGTATCCTTTCTCAGGCAGCAGTCTTTCCACAGTAGCTTCTAATCAGATATAACTGATATACTTTAACAATAACTGTACAGTTTACAGAGAACAGTATTTTAGTGGTTTTTAGATAGGTAATTTTTACTTCATAATACTTCAACCACAAGAGTTTCCCATTAAATACAGAACAGCAAATATGAAAGTTTAGGTAATTTTGAAATGGTTGTTCTGTGAAACATTTTTAAAAACAACTGGGGTGAAACATTTTTAAAAACAACTGGGGTTCTGCAAGACTTATGCAGGGTGAAAATTCCATGCCCCATCCTATTCTCCACTTCCCCACCCAAGTCACAAATTTCTGTCTTTCCAGCCTTTCCCCTTTGCTGCTTCTACCTCATCTTCCCCATCCTTCCTGCTGCCCCAGTCAGCTAGGTGGCAGGTGTGGGGAAGCAGGGCCAAAGCAGAAGGCCGGTTCTGGACACTTTGTGCTGTAAGTCTTGCCACTGCTTGTCAGACTGCTGATGGGATGTGGAGGACATGGTTTTTCCTCCATCTTGCCCCATCAACAAATAGATGGCAGCAGTAAGAGATTTAGAAAAACTTAAGAGGAGATTGCCCCCACCACCACGCTGGTCTCTACCTCCTCCTGCTGATTCTGCCTCTCCTTCACCTGCTTTCTCCTCACTGCTGCCTCTGCTGACCTTGTGTTACCACCACCTTTGCCAATATCTGCCTCACCTATCCAGCTAGCCACCTGCTTCCTCACCTGTACTGATCTTTCCCTGGCCTCCCAAAGGCTTCTGCTTCCATCACGTTTATGGGATTGCTAAACAACCCTCAGAGTGTTGGCTGAGATCTCATGACATACATATAGCTTAGCTAGAGCTCGCTCCCCCCCATAAATTTGGATTATGGGGATTTTTCATCCCCCCCCCACAACTTGGATTATGGGGATTTTTCAGTCTTTTCCCCTTTTTAATTTTTCTGTGAACCTGGAGTTTCGTCCAGATTTGTACAAAAATCTCCCCATCTATACACGACCCTGTTGTGCAGACTTTTTGATCCGCACTTTAGTGCCATTGTTCATAATTAGATAGATGCTGTATATTGCACATTGAAATGTCTGCCTTAACTCTCTTTGAATAGATGGGCTTGTGTTAAGTCATTTGCCTGATGGTCCAACTGCTCATTTTAGGATGAGTAGTGTTCGTCTCCGTAAAGAAATAAAGGTGAGCTTATAGCCCCAACTAGCCCGAGCTTGTCAAAGCTTGGAAGCTTAGCAGGGTTGGCTGGGGTAGCTATGCAGAGAAAGGTAATGGCAAACTACCTCTGTTTATCTCTTGCCTTGAAAGCCCCATGGTCCTGA